>NC_134471.1:79134702-79370847 GCF_964194025.1 Convolutriloba macropyga | reverse complement strand
CGATTATTTTCAAAGTTAACTTTGAAGTTTTCTTTCTCATGGAAATACTCTGACTGAATTTCACATAAATATAAAGCTGTCTGCTGTTTGAAGTTTTGGGAGGACAATGCGAAGCCCTGTATTCGTTAGTTGAAACCATGGCAAACAAAAGTAAAACACTTGATGCCAATGATTGGTTTGAGATCGAGGCTAATGTTTTCTTTGAATCACTCTTCAATAAAAACTTTTTCATCTAATTTTGAATCCGTTGGCGGAGAGTTGCCCGGAAAGAGCACCAGATACATATAAGCAAAATTTCTACCTTATCTCGACAGGGCGTCAATGCTACCAAAGCTTAAAATTGAACCTTTGTAGAGAAAGAGTGGCTGTTATCTTAATATTAAAACATTTCTCAAGTTTAAATCTTCAAGTTAAATGCACAAGAAAATTTAATTTACAATGCTTATGTAATAGCTGCAAAGCTGTAAGCTGAGCATGGGTTCGTTGCAGTGTTATTGGTTAATTTTTTGTCTTATGTTCTTTTGTTTAAAATTTGATCTAAAGTTGTAAGTTGTTAAAATATGTTGTGAACATTTTTTCACGTTGGTGAGCTGATATTTTGCTTGATTTTTCACGTTTGTCTTATGGATTTCGGCGTGATCAAAATTGCAAATTGCAAAAGTTGCATCGCTGAACTATCAAGGTCGCTAACTGGCATGCAGAGATCGCAGGTTCGAACCCCTCCATTTTCAGAACTGTGCGCATAAGAAGATCTATCTTATGCACACCCTCTGAAGTAAATTTCTTAGACTGTTGTGTTCGGATATTGATATGCGTGACTACAACACTCAACAAAATGATTTTCGTCTTTTAAAACTTAAGTTTGAATTGAATTACGAATGAAAAGATTTCTGCCAAGTGAATTTGAACAAGCCCTATCAAATGCTTGCTGAAAGTTATTCCATATTGTAAGTAGCGCAGTTTTTTGTTTTTTTTAATCAAGTCTTAAAACTGTTTTTTTTTGCCATGGAAATTTATTTGGCAACTATTCTTGCGGGCTTTGTAATTATTTTTATTCTAGTTTATCATCAACTCGAATGTTTTTGCATTATTCCTTATTTGCTTTTATACTTGTATGCGGTTACGTGCCCAACTTTACGGTCTGCCCTTTATGGTGAAAAGCTTTTCTGTTTTTGACAATTTTTCTTAAAATTTTTGTGTTTTTTTACTTTTAGCCTCCCCGAATTTTTATATTTCCGCGTTATATTTCTCGTTTTGTTGTTAATAGCCGCCCTCATCTTCTCAGCCGGCTTTTATAGCGCTCCTATTTTTTTTACTTCGTCGAACTTTTTTTTCGCTTTACCCATTTTGCCGCTTTTTCGACATTTTGCGTGAAATCTTTTGGACTTCTCTAGGCTAGTTTCACTCTTCTGTCATTCTGCTCAAAGTGCCTTTAAACAGCAGCTGCTCAGCAAAGCAATTCAAAATGAGAGTCAGTATAAAGAAATCAGTCAGAAATAGAAACGGGGATATACCCATAAAGCCCATTTTTAGATGCTACCTATAATGCTTATTGGTATTGATACTAGACCCTGTAGCCTCTCACTGAGAGACAGGAGCATGTTCAATTTCGAAATGACATCAAAATAAATCGCACTTAAAAATGTTTTAATACAAAAATCAATTTTTGTTGATATTTTCTTTTCTTTCAATCCCAATAGAGTTTTGGGAATCAACGGCGGCTATTTTCCGGCAGTTTGCCGGGTATGTTTTGTGATTTGAACTGAGGCATTTTTTTACGTCGCATTCTTCAAATCGACATTTAATTTCTGAATACAGTGAGTTCAAATTTTTTTGGCTCTTGAGACAATTTTGAAGCAGTTAATTTAATCGTGTCTTCTTAATGCAAAATTTTTGCTTGGCCGTTTTGACTTTTTCTGGAACATTATTTCGCTCTCTTTAGCGATTGAATTGCTTTTGACCACGCGCAATACGCATCCCCTTTTTCTAGATTTCCGTTTCCAGACCCCAACCCATCCCCCAACTAGTGAGGTTGGCCTCTCTAAGTTTAAACTAGCTACAACCGTAGCCAAAGCCTTGCTTGTCTGTTGTTCGAGAGCAATTCGTACGACGGTAATCGATTTATGATCTTTTTCCCCACAGGAACTCAACAAGGTCGTGTCCGCGTTTTGTTGAATACTATCAGGGTTGAAAGAATTTTTGGATCTTTTCCTTTTGTGCTACCTAGCTGAGTGGGTGCATATTATTTGGGTCCCACAGACGCACGTGCCATATTTTTGCATAGTGATTTATTATGTAATGGCACGTGATCTGCAACGGGGGGTGCATTACGTGATGGGGGGCACAAACGGAAATGATCCGATTTTGTTGTTATAGCAAAAGTGCTGACTTGGAGACGCTGCAATCATACTTCATAATGTGTGTAAAAGAAGCAGATGCGCTGAGACACAGAAGTCAAGTTATGTCAAATCTTCAAAAGAGTGACTACAACAAACTCTGGTTCGGTTTCAAAGATGCCAACTTTGACCAGTTCTGGTCTGTGAATAGACGTCTAATTGAGAGGATTTATGATGAACCATTCAAGTACATTCCCTTCAGGATTTACGATTCTGAGTTGAATTACAAAACGAAATTAGGTTAGTTTGTGTTTGTTTTTTTTATATTTGTAGAATTAACATCCGATGAGTTTGATGATACGGTTTTCTATCATATGAGGAGTTACGTCGTGCAATATTACCTGTACAAGTGTTTGGCAACTAGCTATTGTTTTCTGTTCTTTCATTTATATACTTTCATGATGATTTTGATGAGCCATATTTCTACTATGCAGCGGCCCTAATTTGCGGCAGTTTATTGCATAAAATCTAAATGAAAATTAATTAAGAAAAATTTATGATCTTTTCCGTTTGTGCCCTCTCCCCTCAGCTTAGTGGGTGCATGTTATTTTCACCCCCCAGACGCAGGTGCCATATTTTTACATAATGATTTACTATGCAATGGCACGTGCTCTCTTACTGGGGGGGGGGGCACAAACGGAAAAGGTCCAAATTTTCAATACTGATTTGAATTTCACCTCTTTCAAAGATGTCTGAATTGAACTCCTGAATCTTGACTGGTATGAAAGATTCTCTATTGAGCTTCAATTCTGATTTGTGGCGCGGCAGTTTATAATCAAAATCCCGTTTATATTCTGTCAGAGTTATTGAGGAATTCATCCGGCGTTAATCGGTTGTCTATTTTGCTTAGTTTCTCCTGTTTGTTACGACACTGGTGACGTTGCCACTCTGGGATCTCTTTTGAAACAAGTGCTTCCAGAATCAACATACTCCAAAGTAGCCAGAGGTCTGCTGTCTATTCTAATACACGGACTGGAACTGAAACTAGACATACCAGTTCAGTGGATGAGCGAGAACTTGTCATACCCGGATAACTTTTTGCATATTGCCTTAGTTTACCCGAAGACCAATTTAGATTGATTGATTAATCTCCCTTTAACGGCTGAGCAGTATAGTTTGTTTTTTTCTTCTGGTCAATAGTGATAATGAGTAATGCCGTTTCGGAGAAATCCTGCAAACATCAATGGCTCATTTCCAATATAGAACCTTCCCGGTGAAGCCAGAACATAAAAACCCGCCGCAAAATATTAAATTTCTGTAATGGGGGCATGTTTTCGAGCCAAGAGGCATACTTGAGGAAAGAGCACAAACTTTAAAACGAGAGGTAACACCGCTTAGAGTTCAATCAGCTGAAATATTTTTAACGGCCGGAGGGAGAATCTGTGCTCTTTCCTCTTGTAGTCTTTTGGCTCGAAAACATAGCCCACATTATAGAAATTTAATGTATTTTGGCGGGTTTATATGTTCTGGCTTCACCAGCAAAGTTCTATAATGGGAATGAGCCAGCATTAAAGCTTTTTCGTGTTGAGTTTTGAAGTTTAAATGGTGCTCTAGATTTACAAATTTAATATTTTAGGCATTCTTTCTATTGCGTAACGCTATCAACATCGATCAGTTGTTACGTATCAGTTGTTAAATGACTGCACATCAATAATGATTTTCAAGATATAGGAAGCAATTTCACTGAAAACATGCCAGCGAAAATACGGTTTTAAATTACTTCGTGTGACTGATTAACCTGATTAACTGTGTTGCTTTGATTTTTGATATTATACAGGTATCTTTGATCAGATACAGTTACATGTTGTTTCTTTTCAGATATGATTGCTATTAAGCGATAACTGAGGATTTGTTCTTGCTCCAAATCAACTTATTCGCTGCTTCCTTTCTTGATTCCGTTCAAGTCCACAACCTCACTATTTATTTTCTTCTTTCCCTCTATCTCTAAAAGCTAAAAGAAATGCCCGGTCTTACACCTTGGGACTTTGTTCCTCCTACCAGCCCTATTTCCCTGAGGTCTGCAAATCGTCTGGGGAAAATGAAGTCATCCTTGACGAAGTACTGGACCGATCCGGATAAATACATTGCATTTGTAATGGCGGGCACTGGCATTCTCTTCGCATGTTTTGGAAGCGTTCTATTCTCAATCGGAATCGGGCTACCTATCGCCTGCTATCTATCCTACAAAAGGTTAAATTTTATAATTTACTTCTCTTTCAGATTCTGAGAACTTTTTATAATCATCAGATTTTTTAAACATTGAGTTTTGCTGAAATAGAGTTGAAGGATTGTTTTCGAGTTTGAAAATGAAAATTCTTCCTTTTAAGGTCGAACAGTGACATCTACACAAATTCGAGAGTAGTGCTCCACGATCTGCTCAAATTCCCAAAATACGCCGGCCAAGTTCTGGCTATGCTCAAAAGCGCCCAACAGGAACAATTGTTTCTCAACACTGACACAAAGGAAGACTTCACAACCTCGAACCAACGTGCAATTTCGCAACCAGCGGCAAAGGTTGAAACAAACGAGGAATCTGAATCAGCTAAGAATGACATTTTCACTTCGAGTATTGACAAAATTCAGTTCAAAACTGCCTTCGCCGGCGATAATATGTTCCCTCTCAACATAGTCTTGCTGGCCAAACCGCTCAACCCAAATATGAAAATGTCGGTCCAGGTTGTGGGCTATCTATGTGTTGATTTCATTGACAGAATTTGCTCTGAAGATGTGCAAAAGCACGTGGAGATGTTGCTAGCAAACCGACATCTTGAGCCGAAAGTATTTCAGGCAGAAATTGAGAAGCTAGGAGTGCATTATGATTTACTGAAACGAGAACGCAAGGATCTGTTTGCG
Organism: Convolutriloba macropyga; assembly: GCF_964194025.1. NCBI lineage: Eukaryota > Metazoa > Xenacoelomorpha > Acoela > Convolutidae > Convolutriloba > Convolutriloba macropyga. The sequence goes on along the minus strand of NC_134471.1, from coordinate 79,365,598 downwards.
TACACGTTTGGCACGGCGTGTATTTTGAAGACTATTGTCATCAAACCAGAATTTAGAGGTAATCTATTGCTTTTCGAGGACTTCTCTACCTTAATTTGATCTGAAGACTGTCTAATTGAGCTCATTGCGTTTTTTAAATGCGTTTCTCCCCAAAATAGAGAGGGCCATATTAGAAAATTTGACGATGCTGTTTATGAATGAATGATCTTTGCTTCGGGGTACCAATATTAGCTGATTGTTTCATTTGCAAATTTTGCGACCTATAAGTGATGGTTACGTGACTCTGCTTGAAGTCACTGAGAACTTCTGCCGTTTATCGAGAACCGCGAAGCGTTTCAAGATATTAAGTCAGAATATTAAGTGATTTCTACAGAATCACGTAACCATGCTTGAAACACGAAACCCGCACGTTTTAAAATGACGGAAGTCAACCTCTGGCGTTTTAACTTCTGGCACTGCAGACTTTCGGCATTCTTAAATGTGCACGTGCGTGTTCTAAGATCTGTTTGTGACATGTAAGATTTAAATTTCAATTTTTTAGGAAACAACCTCGGTCAAGTCCTGTTTGCCTACGCAATGCAAAAACTGCGAAAGATGTCTGTAATAGATGTTCTAATCTGCAGAAGAGATGCATATGTTGAACATGCCTTGATGGACAAATTCTACGGCCGATATTACACCCCGCCCGATTTCTGCACCGTGAACGAAAATCTGCACCAAGCATTGAGGCGTGAAACAATTTTCTTCCCTATATACAAACACAAGCTCGATCACGCGTGCGACATTGCCCTTGAAAAGTTCTTCACTTTTGAAAAGCTGAAGAAAAATACAATACCCTATTTCACAAAAGATTCATGTTCGAATTATTGTCTTGAGGAGCGCGAGGCTTCTGTAGAAATTGTAGGACCATCAAATCGTGGGATAGAAGACAGCAGTAGCAGTACTTCCGCCATAAAGCACGACAATAGTGTCTACTCGAGCTTGCAATAAATATTAAAATATTTGACGCTGCTAAGGTCACTAAAAAGTTCTGACTGAAATTGAGAGTCATGTAATGACTCGAATTGTTGAGTCTTAACTTGATCGTGACTTTAAGAGGGTCGTAGTCTCTTAAATGGCATACGAGCAAATTATTGTCGTTCGAGAGCCCCAAAATTAAACCTTGCCATTTTCAGTTTAAATTCGTGAATGTCTTTTTCAGGCGGCTGATATTGAGTTTATGAAGTTCATTCTCATCTTCAAACTGATTTATTGCTTTCCCAGTGAAACGAAACTTGAAAGCCTTGAAAAGAAACATACTTAGTCATGGATAATCTTGCCAAGATCTTGGCATGTTATATGGCAAGATATCAAGATATGTACGAAGTTGCACGATCTTTGCAAGGTTACCAAAGATCATGGCAAGACTTTCAAGAAAGCTTAACCATGAAATAGCTATATTTTTCATTTTTCAAGTATTAAAAATTCAATAGCACCCAAAAACAATTACAACAAAATCATAAGATTGAGCAAAAATTATCAAGATTTAACAAGACTTAACAGTTCGAGGTCTTTCACTCAATATTGTGGTTTCAAAGGTCGAAGTCTCATTCGATGGATACATTGCGTGTAATTTGTGTTGGTTTTGCGTACAATTTAGTTTGCATTCGTGAGCACTTTTTCTACTCTGTATAATGGTATCCACCTGCTTTGCTGTTTATTCATCACTGCTACTTGTGTTGTGCTTTTTGGGTCAAGGATCAGGCAGTATGATTTGGGTTTTAGTGTTGTGGCGTTGGCTTTTCTGTCATAGTACTTTTTATATTTCAGATAAGACGAGATAAGGTTGTCTTGAGAAAAGCTCCGTAGTTTTATCTTGTAGCTCTTTACTGCAGTCGTATTTTGGGTGAGACTCCCATAATTTTGTGTTTTGAAAGCTGAGGTCCAAAGGGTTTATCGGTGTTCTGCCGTGAAAGACGTCAGATGGCGTGCAACCAAGAGCTGGTGCAAATGGTGTCTTGTGTATGAATACTGCAATGTCAACGTATCTATGCCAGTCCGACGAAGTTTGGTTTTCGTTGATTCTCAAGTTTTGTTTGAGCGGTGCGTGGTTTCTTTCAAGTAAGCCAATGGTTTGCGCATGTTTCAATGTGCAATGTTTGAGCTCCACCTCCAACAGGTTTGCTAGTTCATTCATTAGTTCGGATGTAAACGCAGGTCCAATGTCACATATGATTCTTGAGCGAATGTATGAGTGTCTCGACAAAATTGAGACAAGGGCTCGTGCTACGATGTCTGCGTCGCCTTTCATAAGAGGTGTGGCGAAAAGGTACTTCGAGAGGACATCAATACCTGAGAGAATGTACGTGTAGGGAGAAGGGTGCATCTTTTCCACCAGATCTATTAGTAAGAGGTCTGCTGGGAAGTTTTGCAGACGAAAGTGGTTGTAATGGAGGTTTCAATGCAGATGTTGGTGCTGGTTTTTTTTGCATGTGAGGCAGTTTCTGAGATATTCTGTTAGCCGTTCAGTGAAGTTCGGGAAGTAAAATCGTTTTCTGATTTCTGCTATTGTCAGTGAGACTCCTTTGTGCCCACTCCAAACACTGTTATGAACTCTGTAGAGTACTTCCTTCTGTAAGTGCGACGGGACGCAATATTGTTTAATAAATTGGTTTCCAGTGTGGTTATAGAACTTCGATGAAGGACGCCTTCTGTTATCGATAGTCTTGGGAACTGCTTGAGATACTTTTTTAGGTCACTGGATAGATATTGTCCTGTAGTAGGTGAACCTCTCTCAAACCAGAGCAGTACCCGTTTTATATGTTTGTCTTGTTGTTGTTTGGCACGCTGGTCTAAAGGTCCGTGCCCATGAGTGATGAGTTCATCCAATGGGTTTTTGTTCATGCATGGCGTTTATTTGTTGCGTTGCAGGTGCAAGAATTTGCAGTTGAACGTCAGCTCGAACATTCATAGGATCTTCTCCGCTGGTTTGTTTACCCTCAAGTAAGTATGTTTTCATAATTTTTGGGTTGTCGTCATCTTCTGAGCTGCTCAGATAACTGATTGAATTGTCAGGTGTATCTGCTGCTGTGTTGATTTCGATTTCGTGCATCGGTACCCGTGAGTTGATGCGTAGCTCGAGCTTCTCTTTCGGGTTCATGTGTATTCTCGACAGATAATCCGCTGCTAAGTTGGCTTTTCCGGGTATGTGTCCCAGTATGATGTCGAAGCTGAGTACATGGTCGAGAGCATTCGAAAGGGTTGGCGGTATTTTTGTTTGAAAGAACGTAGTTTGTTTGAAAGAACAACTGATCTGTTGTCTGTCAAAATGAGAACTGGTTTTTTACATCCCGATTTAATATTCGCAAAGGTGGCTAGGGCAAAGTGAACTGCGTGAAGTTCTTTCGCATATCGAAAAATTGAGTTGGTTTGGGTGGAAAATTCTAGATCCAAAACTGACGGGTTCATAAACTTTCAGTTCCTGATTATCTTCATTTGTTGTGTAGTCTTCTATCATGAGTACGTAACCTGCTGCGTAAAAGGATGCGTCGGCCATTTTAACATATTGCTGGTCAAATTTGGGTAATCTGAGTGAGAGGTCGCAGGCTGTTCTTAGATCATTGTTAGCTTTTCCAGCATAACTTGGTGTTCTTCTTGTATCACGAAATTGGTGTCTTTGCTTAGTAGACGATAGAACGGTAAAAGTTTTTCAGCAAGGCTCTGATGAAGGCTTTGTAAAATTGAAAAAAGCCGATCATTCGTTTGACTTTTGGGTTTCGCGGCATTCTGAATGTTTTCAGAAAAGTTGTAATCTTCTGTGTAATTGGTGTGAGACCCTCAGAGGTTATCGTATTACCAAGGAATTGTATTTCTCTTGACTCCTAATGCGCATTTGTCTGTTGCGAGCTTCATTCCTGATTCTCGGATGCATGTAAAGACTGCTTGAGGTTTTTTCAACATGTCGTTTGTGTCATGTGCATTGAAATTCTTTGGGTTTTTGAGTATACAGGTCTTGTGTCAATTTGACTGAGAATTTGTGAGTGTAGCCAAAGTCAAGGCGGAGCCTTGTGAATATATCACTGAATTCTACTAGAAGCTGTTCTTTCTTTATCGTTGTCAGAGAGTACGCTGTCGCTCCATTTGAATGCGTGTAGAAAAGTTTTCCTGTCTTCGTTTTTCGAGTGATTGAATTGCTTCAAGATTTTTAAACTTAACAAGTTCGTCATATATGCGTTTTTCAACTGCACTCATCTTGGGGTTAGTTTCTGTGTCGGGATTAGTTTCTGTGGTCGGAAACCAGAATTGGTTTTCGAGTATTATTGTTATATGATTTCTTTCGCCTTTTGCTGTTCTCTCTATAGATTTTTCTATTTGTTTTATTGTTTGATTGGAAAAGTTTTGGCTCAAGTGGTATCAGATAGCGCGCTTGCTCTTGTGTGATAATTTCGAATGTTGCTACTGGAGAATTTTGTCTAATGTGAAGTGGAACTTTGTTGTATTGATTGCAAGTAGGGTGGTAGTTTGGTTTTTGTAAGCTTGTCAAGCGTGCTTGTTAGACCAAGGCCCAGTTTTTCATATTTGACAGTAGGCTCTATGAGTCCAATTTGTTCGTGTGCATCAGATTCCTCTAATAGGATTAGTTCCAGTATTTTTGTTCCCCAGGTGAGAGCGTATAGGTTGTTTTGGTTTTGAGCATGATTTTCTTCCGGCTGTTGAGACGTTTTATTTGTTGTTGCCTTTTATGTGCATTAGATTTAGCTGAAAAGTAAATTCTGGTGTTTGGAGTAGTCTGCTGTGGGCATCAATAATAATCTCATTTTTGTCAAAGAAGGGAAGCCAAGAAGGATAGCTGAAAGTGTTTCAAACACCATGAACTGTTCCTCAAATTGTAAATGGCCAATTTTGAATGTCAGTTGGACTGTAAATAAAATGGGTGATTGGTGTAGGAAAGCTGTAGAAACGTTTATTTCAGGAGGATTTGTTTTTTCTGGCATAGTACTTTTTATATTTCAGATAAGACGAGATAAGGTTGTCTTGAGAAAAGCTCCGTAGTTTTATCTTGTAGCTCTTTACTGCAGTCGTATTTTGGGTGAGACTCCCATAATTTTGTGTTTTGAAAGCTGAGGTCCAAAGGGTTTATCGGTGTTCTGCCGTGAAAGACGTCAGATGGCGTGCAACCAAGAGCTGGTGCAAATGGTGTCTTGTGTATGAATACTGCAATGTCAACGTATCTATGCCAGTCCGACGAAGTTTGGTTTTCGTTGATTCTCAAGTTTTGTTTGAGCGGTGCGTGGTTTCTTTCAAGTAAGCCAATGGTTTGCGCATGTTTCAATGTGCAATGTTTGAGCTCCACCTCCAACAGGTTTGCTAGTTCATTCATTAGTTCGGATGTAAACGCAGGTCCAATGTCACATATGATTCTTGAGCGAATGTATGAGTGTCTCGACAAAATTGAGACAAGGGCTCGTGCTACGATGTCTGCGTCGCCTTTCATAAGAGGTGTGGCGAAAAGGTACTTCGAGAGGACATCAATACCTGAGAGAATGTACGTGTAGGGAGAAGGGTGCATCTTTTCCACCAGATCTATTAGTAAGAGGTCTGCTGGGAAGTTTTGCAGACGAAAGTGGTTGTAATGGAGGTTTCAATGCAGATGTTGGTGCTGGTTTTTTTTGCATGTGAGGCAGTTTCTGAGATATTCTGTTAGCCGTTCAGTGAAGTTCGGGAAGTAAAATCGTTTTCTGATTTCTGCTATTGTCAGTGAGACTCCTTTGTGCCCACTCCAAACACTGTTATGAACTCTGTAGAGTACTTCCTTCTGTAAGTGCGACGGGACGCAATATTGTTTAATAAATTGGTTTCCAGTGTGGTTATAGAACTTCGATGAAGGACGCCTTCTGTTATCGATAGTCTTGGGAACTGCTTGAGATACTTTTTTAGGTCACTGGATAGATATTGTCCTGTAGTAGGTGAACCTCTCTCAAACCAGAGCAGTACCCGTTTTATATGTTTGTCTTGTTGTTGTTTGGCACGCTGGTCTAAAGGTCCGTGCCCATGAGTGATGAGTTCATCCAATGGGTTTTTGTTCATGCATGGCGTTTATTTGTTGCGTTGCAGGTGCAAGAATTTGCAGTTGAACGTCAGCTCGAACATTCATAGGATCTTCTCCGCTGGTTTGTTTACCCTCAAGTAAGTATGTTTTCATAATTTTTGGGTTGTCGTCATCTTCTGAGCTGCTCAGATAACTGATTGAATTGTCAGGTGTATCTGCTGCTGTGTTGATTTCGATTTCGTGCATCGGTACCCGTGAGTTGATGCGTAGCTCGAGCTTCTCTTTCGGGTTCATGTGTATTCTCGACAGATAATCCGCTGCTAAGTTGGCTTTTCCGGGTATGTGTCCCAGTATGATGTCGAAGCTGAGTACATGGTCGAGAGCATTCGAAAGGGTTGGCGGTATTTTTGTTTGAAAGAACGTAGTTTGTTTGAAAGAACAACTGATCTGTTGTCTGTCAAAATGAGAACTGGTTTTTTACATCCCGATTTAATATTCGCAAAGGTGGCTAGGGCAAAGTGAACTGCGTGAAGTTCTTTCGCATATCGAAAAATTGAGTTGGTTTGGGTGGAAAATTCTAGATCCAAAACTGACGGGTTCATAAACTTTCAGTTCCTGATTATCTTCATTTGTTGTGTAGTCTTCTATCATGAGTACGTAACCTGCTGCGTAAAAGGATGCGTCGGCCATTTTAACATATTGCTGGTCAAATTTGGGTAATCTGAGTGAGAGGTCGCAGGCTGTTCTTAGATCATTGTTAGCTTTTCCAGCATAACTTGGTGTTCTTCTTGTATCACGAAATTGGTGTCTTTGCTTAGTAGACGATAGAACGGTAAAAGTTTTTCAGCAAGGCTCTGATGAAGGCTTTGTAAAATTGAAAAAAGCCGATCATTCGTTTGACTTTTGGGTTTCGCGGCATTCTGAATGTTTTCAGAAAAGTTGTAATCTTCTGTGTAATTGGTGTGAGACCCTCAGAGGTTATCGTATTACCAAGGAATTGTATTTCTCTTGACTCCTAATGCGCATTTGTCTGTTGCGAGCTTCATTCCTGATTCTCGGATGCATGTAAAGACTGCTTGAGGTTTTTTCAACATGTCGTTTGTGTCATGTGCATTGAAATTCTTTGGGTTTTTGAGTATACAGGTCTTGTGTCAATTTGACTGAGAATTTGTGAGTGTAGCCAAAGTCAAGGCGGAGCCTTGTGAATATATCACTGAATTCTACTAGAAGCTGTTCTTTCTTTATCGTTGTCAGAGAGTACGCTGTCGCTCCATTTGAATGCGTGTAGAAAAGTTTTCCTGTCTTCGTTTTTCGAGTGATTGAATTGCTTCAAGATTTTTAAACTTAACAAGTTCGTCATATATGCGTTTTTCAACTGCACTCATCTTGGGGTTAGTTTCTGTGTCGGGATTAGTTTCTGTGGTCGGAAACCAGAATTGGTTTTCGAGTATTATTGTTATATGATTTCTTTCGCCTTTTGCTGTTCTCTCTATAGATTTTTCTATTTGTTTTATTGTTTGATTGGAAAAGTTTTGGCTCAAGTGGTATCAGATAGCGCGCTTGCTCTTGTGTGATAATTTCGAATGTTGCTACTGGAGAATTTTGTCTAATGTGAAGTGGAACTTTGTTGTATTGATTGCAAGTAGGGTGGTAGTTTGGTTTTTGTAAGCTTGTCAAGCGTGCTTGTTAGACCAAGGCCCAGTTTTTAATATTTGACAGTAGGCTCTATGAGTCCAATTTGTTCGTGTGCATCAGATTCCTCTAATAGGATTAGTTCCAGTATTTTTGTTCCCCAGGTGAGAGCGTATAGGTTGTTTTGGTTTTGAGCATGATTTTCTTCCGGCTGTTGAGACGTTTTATTTGTTGTTGCCTTTTATGTGCATTAGATTTAGCTGAAAAGTAAATTCTGGTGTTTGGAGTAGTCTGCTGTGGGCATCAATAATAATCTCATTTTTGTCAAAGAAGGGAAGCCAAGAAGGATAGCTGAAAGTGTTTCAAACACCATGAACTCTTCTTAAAATTGTAAGTGGCCAATTTTTTATGTCAGTGTGATTGTAAATAAAATGGGTGATTGATGTAGGAATCCGGTAGAAACATTTATTTCAGGATTTGTTTTTTTTTCTGGTTTTTGGTAGAGGTTTTTGCTTATTTCAAAATGTTTCTTTGACATGGCGCTGCTGAATGCTCCAGTGTCTGCGACTGCTTTCATTATTAATGTTTCGAACTGCAGAGGTATTATAAATACATTTTCGCTATAGTTTGTCATGCTATCTGGTATATGTTTTAGAAAAACATGCAGGTTTTTTAGTTTTTTATTGCTGTTTGAATGACATATTTCCAGCGCGGTATGCTGATTGTCGTTCTGGACAATCTCGGGCAGTGTGCTCATTGCTAGCACATGTTCTGCAAAATGTTCTCATTGATGTAGGAGATCTTTCTGTACGTCCATTACTTCGGTCGTTTCGTTAGAAGTTTGACCTTCCTCTCGAATAACTTCCTCGACCTCTTAAAACTTCCACGGTTACGTCCTCTGCTGTTGTAGTTGTTACTGTGTCCTCGGCCATTTTGGTTTCCATTATACTGGTATGTTTGCTGTTGTAGTTGTAGCCTCTGTAGTTATTTACTCGTCTGTAGCTGGAGTACTGATTACTCTCCACGCGCCGGTGCGATGGCTGTGCTACTTGCAATGATGCTATTCCTGCCGCCATTATGCTTTCTATGGCTTGGGCCACTGCAGGGTTTCCTGATGCGTTTAGTGTCTTGAATGCCGTGGTGTATTGTGATTCGGGGTTTATCTGATCAATTCTGACTCGTCGTTTGATGATAGCGCATAGTTCGTTTACAGTGACGTTATCATTCTTTTTCAGCAACACTTTCTTGTACTTGAAGGGCATGCCTTGAATGAATTGTTCTCTTATTCGTCTTGTTCTTCCGTCTGTGCGGTCTATGTGAGCTGCAGGATCGTCCACAGTTGCGAGGTTGGCGAGGCGTTGCAGATCTGTGAGGAAATCATCTGGTTGTTCTTTCACAGGATCAAGTTTTATCGATTGCAGAACGAGCTCAAAGTTTCTTCTTTGGTCTGCTCCTGCATATCGGTTGCGTGGTTGTTCAAGCGAATCGTCTAGGTCGTTTCTTGTATTTTCGGCGAGTCGGAAGTAATAGTTGAGTGCATTACCGGCTAAGTGTAGGTGAAGATATCGTGCACGTTGATGGTGCTTCAGGAATTCTAGATACGGCAATGCTTGCTCTCAGTAGTCCTTCATATCTAGGCCAGTTTTCGTTTGGTAGTCCTGAGAATCTTTTCAGATGTACGTAAGGCGGACTTGGATCTACCATTTTCTTTTAATCAGTTCGTTGTTGAAATGTCTTTGTGGAACGAGCAATTTGTGCGCTTCTCCAATTTAGCTGTGTCACAGAGTTTGCTGTTTAGGCTATTTGATTTGTCTTTTTTGTTCTTCGCTGCAATTTTTTTACTTACTTTTCTGTCGATTGTTTTGTCTTTGAAGAAAACGAACGGGTTTCTAGGGTGATAGCCTTCCAACAGTGTCATACAAGTATTGTTGTGGTTTGCGTTGTATTTTCTCTCTGCTAGCAAAACAAAAAGGTTGATGCTCAAATAATTTCGAATGGGTAAAGTTGGTTTGTGCTTGTGGTTTGGTTAATTACACGAATTCGATAATTTTGAAAGAAATTGTAAAGTTCTGAGTTTTTTGTAATACGGATCGGTTTGATATCGGTTTGATTGTCTTCTTGTGCGATAAAATAAAGGCTAATTCCAGTGTTTGTTTTTCTAATGATTCGAAGATTGTAAGTTTTTCCGTTAATGGCTAATTCCATGAGTTGCAAATTTTTTCTTTTTAACAGAAGTAAGCGTTCAACATCTGTCGCCATATGATAACTCTTTTTAGTTTGCTTATACTTTTTCTATCTTTTAGAGGCGGCTATGTAGGTGCTAGGGCCAAGTGCTATGTTGTATGAAGACAGAGTTATCGTTGCAATATCCCTTCTAATAAAGGCTTTTAATCGCAAAATTTTTGCTAAGTGCTATTCGGACCGCGGGTTTGGTGAAAATGCTCTTTTTCTGCTATAAGTTTTTATTCAAGTATTTTCGTAAGCAACTGAACTGTACTGAGCAGAATCGTCTGTCTGAATTTGAAGATAATAAAAGCGTGCTGTATAAATTTACAAAAGTCTTTCTCAATCAAAATTCAGCATCGTCATAATTGTTGTCAACGCTTGACTCGAGAATCAATCGGATCCCAAATACTTATTTGAGGAGGTGAGCCTACAAGGGAGACGGTATTCGTTTCATGAAAATAATAGGGCTCACATAGAAAAGCCATTTAACATACTCATTGACCTTGAACTCGGTCGTTTCATCCAGTGGCCTTATCTTTCTTGAATATGCAACATCTTCTCGTGGACAAGAGCGGTTGTTGAGAATTTTGTTGGTTTTGACTTATGGTGATCGGAAAGCGCTCTGTAACATAATCGTAGACTATCAGGGAACACACCTAACAGAATACAGTGCATGTAGTCTATCGGAGCTGTCAATGGGAGGCCATCGATTAGAGCCGCAATAGCAGTTTTTCAATTCAAGCCCACTACATTCACTAAATTTTCAACAGGCAGCAGTGGGGCAAACTCAACAAAATTATTGTTATCAGAGGGCTGGCGTACATCTCCATTTTGAACTCGGCCCTTTCATCCACCGGCCTTATCTATCTTGAATATGCAACATCTTCTCGTGGACAAGAGCGGTTGTTGAGAATTAGGTTGATTTTATCTTTATGGTCATCAGAAAGCGCTCTGTAACATAAACTTAGAGCAGTTGGACAAACTCAACAAAGTTATTTTTATCAGAGGGCTCGCGTACATCTCCATTTTGTAAAACCGGATTTTTGGCGGGAGTTTTTCCGATTGTTTTACCATGTGCAGTACAATAATGGCACCCGTAAAAGCTGTTGAACTTAAACATATTTAGCATATGGTTTTCGGCACCCAAATCAGCTAGAAGTAATTTAGACTTGAAAGACACGCGGAACGATATTCCTTTATTTCTCAACCCAACACTCAAAGACAACTCAGCGTTTAAGCTGGGTACCAGCTCATTCCATTTCGGATATGATTCCTTTGAATAACGCTGCATAGAAATATTTTGCCGAGACAACCTTTTTCGGGTTGGTAAGTCAGCAGTTTGTATCAACACTGGCCAAAGAGTTTTTCGGAAATTAGACTTTCTAACAGCTACGCCATCAGTGAACAAATTCCGGAACCGGGCAAACAGTTGAACTAAAGTCTTTATACGGATTATCTTTGCGGTGTTCGCTGTACTCAATTATCTCACTCAAGTGTTTCTGAACATTATCTCGTAGTTGAAACCGAAAATTTGCTACAATGTTTTCGTGGCGAGTTCGTCAATATTGTTTCTTCCTGCTCGATAGGCTCGTTATCTTCATGCATTGACACAATGTCTTTGCAAAAGTTCTCTAGAAGTATCTCAGCTGCGGCAACGCTGTTGTAATTGCTTGACTCGAGAATCGGTTCCCAAATACTAATTTGAGGAGGTGAGCATACAAGGGTGACGGTATTCAGTTCATGAAAACAATAGGGCTGACATAGAAAAGCCGATTAAAATACTCATTGACCTTGAACTCGGCCGTTTCATCCAGCGGCCTTATCTTTCTTGAATATACCACATCTTCTCGTGGACAAGAGCGGTTGCCGAGAATAAGGTTGATTTTATCTTTATTGTCATCGGGGAGAGCGCTGTAAAATAATCTTAGACTATCGGGGAACACACCTAACAGAATACAGTGCATGTAGTCTATCAGACCTGTCAATGGGAGGCCATCGATTAGAGCCGCAATAGCAGATTTTCAATTCAAGCCCACTACATTCACTAAGTTTTCGACAGGCAGCAATTGGGCAAACTCAACAAAAATATTGTTATCAGAGGGCTGGCGTACATCAGAGGGCTGGCGTACATCAGAGGGCTGGCGAGTTTTTTTGATTGTTTTACCAGGTGCAGTACAATAATGGCACACGTAAAAACTGTTGAACTTAAACATGTTTAACATATTGTTTTTGGCACCCAAATCAGTTAAGAGTAATTTAGACTTGAAAGACACACGGAAGAACGATATTCCATTATTTCTCAGCTCAACACTCAGACAACTCAGCAGTTAAGCTGGGTACCAGCTGATTCCAATTCGGATGATTCCGTGGAATAACGCTGCTTAGAATTATTTTGCCGGGACAACCTTTTTGGAGTGGTAAGTCAGCATTTTGTATCCAAACTGGCCAAAGAGTTTTTGAAATGTAGACTTTTTAGCAGCTACGCCATCAGAGAACAAATTAAAACTAAAAAAGGTCATCTAATTCGGGAACCCGGCAAACAGTCAAACTGAAGTCTTCATACGGATTATCTTTGTGGTGTTCGCTGTATTGAATTATCTCATTCAAAAGTTTCTGAACATTATGTCGCAGTTGAAACCGAAAACTTGCTACACAATGCTTTTGTTGGCGATTTCGTTACTATTGTTACTTCCTACTCGATACCTTCGTTGTCATACAACGGCACAACGTCTTCGCAGAAGTTGTCTAAAAGTATCTCAGCTGTGGCAAAATTGTTAACGCTTGACTCGAGAATCAATCAGATCCCAAATACTAAATTGAGGAGATGAGCATACAAGGGCGACATTATTCGGTTCATGAAAGCAATAGGTTTCACATAGAATAGCCAATTAAAATTTTCATTGGCCTTGAACTCGGCCGTTTCATCCACCGGCCTTATCTTTCTTGAATATGCAACATCTTGTGGACAAGAGCGGTTGTTGAGAATTAGGTTGATTTTATCCTTATGGTCATCAGAAAGCGCTCTGTAACATAAACTTAGAGCAGTTGGGCAAACTCAACAAAGATATTTTTATCAGAGGGCTCGCGTACATCTCCATTTTGTAAATCCGGATTTTAGGCGGGAGTTTTTCCGATTGTTTTACCATGTGCAGTATAATAATGGCACATGTAAAAACTGTTGAACTTAAACATATTTAGCATATGGTTTTTGGCACCCAAATCAGTTCGAAGTAATTTAGACTTGAAAGACACGCGGAACGATATTCCATTATTTCTCAACTCAACACTCCAAGACAACTCAGCATTTAAGCTGGGTACCAGCTCATTCCAATTCGGATATGATTCCTTTGAATAACGCTGTTTATAAATATTTTGCCGAGACAACCTTTTTCGGGTTGGTAAGTCAGCAGTTTGTATCAACACTGGCCAAAGAGTTTTTCGGAAGGTAGACTTTCTAACAGCTACGCCATCAGTGAACAAGTTCCGGAACCGGGCAAACAGTTGAACTAAAGTCTTTATACGGATTATCTTTGCGGTGTTCGCTGTACTCAATTATCTCACTCAAGTGTTTCTGAAAATTATCTCGTAGTCGAAATCGAAAATTTGCTACAATGTTTTCGTGGCGAGTTCGTCAATATTAATTCTTCCTGCTCGATAGGTTCGTTATCTCCATGCATTGACACAATGTCTTTGCAAAAGTTCTCTAGAAGTATCTCAGCTGCGGCAACATTGTTGTAAACGCTTGACTCGAGAATCGGTTCGCAAATACTAATTTGAGGAGGTGAGCATACAAGGGCGACGGTATTCGGTTCATGAAAACAATAGGGCTGACATAGAAAAGCCGATTAAAATACTCAGTGACCTTGAACTCGGCCGTTTCATCCAGCGGCCTTATCTTTCTAGAATATACCACATCTTCTTGTGGAAAAGAGCGGTTGCTGAGAGTTAGGTTGATTTTATCTTTATCGTCATCGGAAAGCGCTGTAACATAATCTTAGACTATCGGGGAACACACCTAACAGAATACAGTGCATGTAGTCTATCGGAGCTGTCAATATTAGGTCATCAATTAGAGCCGCAAGAGCACTTTCCTTTCACGCCCACAGCATTCACTAAATTTTGGGCATTAGTTGGGCAAACTCAACAGAGATATTGTTAACAGAGGGCTCGTGTAAATCTCCATGTTGTAAAACCGGATATTAGGCTTGATTTTTTCCGATTGTTTTACCAGGTGCAGTACAATAATGGAACCCGTAAAAACTGTTGAACTTAAACCTTTTTAGCATGTGATTTTTGGCACCCAAATTAGCTACAAGTAATTTAACTTTGAAAGCGGAACGATTTTCCTTTATGTCTCAGCTCAACACTCGAAGACAACTCAGCAGTTAAGCTGGTTACCAACTCATTCCATTTCGGATATGTGATTTCTCTGAATAACGCTGCTAATATTTTTTGCCGAGACTATTTAGCAGCTACGCCAACAGAGACCAAATTCAAACCGAAAAAGGTCCTTTAATTCCGGAACTCGGCAAACAGTTGAACTGAAGTCTTCATACGGATTATCTTTGCCTGGTGCAGTACAATGATGGCAACCGTAAAAACCGTTGAACTTAAACATATTTAGCATATGATTTTTGGCACCCAAATCAGCTACAAGTAATTTACTCTTGAGAGCGGAGCGATGATCCCTTATGTCTCAGCTCAACACTCGAAGACAACTCAGCAGTTCAGCTGGGTACCAACTCATTCCAATTCGGATATGATTCCTTTGAATAACGCTGCTAAAAAATATTTTGCCGAGACAACCTTTTTGGGGGTGGTAAGTCAGCAGTTTGTATTCACATTGGCCAAAGGGTTTTTCGGAAGGTAGACTTTTGAACAGCTACGCATCAGAAAACAAATTCAAACAAAAAAGTTTATTTAATTTCTGAGTCCGACAAACAGTTGAACTGAAGTCTTCATATGGATTATCTTTGAGGTGATCGCTGTACTCAATTATCCCATTCAAGTGTTTCTGAAGATTGTCTTGCAGTCGAAACCAAAAATTTGCTACACAATGTTTTTATGGCGAATTCGTCAATATTGTAACTTCTTACTCGATACGTTCGTTATCTTCTTGCATCGACACAATGTCTTCGAAAAAGTTCTCTGGAATTATCTCAGCTGCGGCAACATTGTTGTCAACGCTTGAATCGAGAATCAATCGGATCCCAAATACTAATTTGAGGTGAGCATACAAGGGCGACGGTATTCCGTTCATGAAAACAATAGGGCTCACATAGAAAAGCCGATTAAACTCATTGGCCTTGAACTGGGCCGTTTCATCCAGCGGCCTTATGTTTCTTGAATATGCAACATCTTTTCGTGGACAGGAGCGGTTGCTGAGAAATAGGTTGAATTTATCTTTATCGTCATCGGAAAGCGCTCTGTAACATAATCTGAGACTATCGGGGAACACACCTAACAGAATACACTGCATGTAGTCTTTCGGAGCTGTCAATGGTAGGTCATCAATTAGAGCCGCAAGAGCACTATCCTTTCAAGCCCACTACGTTCACTAAATTTTCGACAGGCATTAGTTGGGCAAACTCAACAAAGATATTGTTAACAGAGGGCTCGCGTACATCACCATTTTGTAAAAACGGCTATTAGGCGCGAGTTTTTCCGATTGTTTTACCAGATGCAGTACAATAATGGCACCCGTAAAAACTGTTGAACTTAAACATATTTAGCATATGGTTTTTGGCACCCAAATCAGCTAGAAGTAATTTAGACTTGAAACACACGCGGAACTATATTCCATTATTTTTCAGCTCGACACTCGAAGTCAACTCAGCAGTTAAGCTGGGTGCCAGCTGATTCCAATTCAGATGATTCCTTGGAATAACGCTGCTTAGAAATATTTTGCCGGGACAACCTTTTTCGGAGTGGTAACTCAGCATTTTGTATCCAAACTGGCCAAAGAGTTTTTTGGAAGGTAGACTTTTTAGCAGCTACGCCATCAGAGAACAAATTAAAACTAAAAAAGGTCATCTAATTCCGGAACCCGGCAAACAGTCAAACTGAAGTCTTCATGCGGATTATCTTTGTGGTGTTCGCTGTATTGAATTATCTCATTCAAAAGTTTCTGAACATTATGTCGCAGTTGAAAGCAAAAATTTGCTACACAATGCTGTTGTTGGCGAGTTCGTTACTATTGTTACTTCCTACTCGATACCTTCGTTGTCTTCATACAACGGCACAACCTCTTCGCAGAAGTTCTCTAAAAGTATCTCAGCGACTGTTGAGAAATAGGTTGATTTTATCTTTATCGTCATCGGAAAGCGCTCTGTAACATAATCTTAGACTAATAGGGAACACACCTAACAGAATACAGTGCATGAAGACAATCGGACCTGTCAATAGTAGGCCATCAATTTGAGCCGCAAGAGCACTATTTCCTTTCACGTCCACTACATTCATTAAATTTTTGACAGGCAGCAATTGGGCAAACTCAACAAAGATATTGCTAACAGAGGGATCGCGTATATCTCCATTTTGTAAAAACGGATATTAGGCTTGAGTTTTTCCGATTGTTTTACCAGGTGCAGTACAATAATGGCACCCGTAAAAACTGTTGAACTTAAACATTTTTAGCATATGATTTTTGGCACCCAAATTAGCTACAAGTAATTTAACTTTGAAAGCGGAACGATTTTCCTTTATGTCTCAGCTCAACACTCGAAGACAACTCAGCAGTTAAGCTGGTTAGCAACTCACTCCATTTGGGATATGTGATTTCTCTGAATAACGCTGCTAAAAAAATATTTTGCCGAGACAGCCTTTTTCGTGGTGGTAAGTCAGCAATTTGTGTCCAAACTGGCCACAGAGTTTGATAGACTTCTTAGCAGCTACGCCATCAGAGAACAAATTCAAACCAAAAAAGGTCATTTAGTTCCGGAACCCGGCAAACAGTTGAACTGAAGTCTTCATACGGAATATCTTTGCCTGGTGCAGTACAATAATCGCACCCGTAAAAACCGTTGATTTTAAACATATTTAGCATATGATTCTTGGCCCCCAAATCAGCTACAATTAATTTAATCTTGAGAGCGGAGCGATATTCCCTTATTTCTCAGCTCAACACTCGAAGACAACTCAGCACTTCAGCTGGGTACCAACTCATTCCAATTCGGATATGATTCCTTTGAATAACGCTGCTAAGAAATATTTTGGCGAGACAACCTTTTTAGGGGTGGTAAGTCAGCAATTTGTATTCACATTGGCCAATGGGTTTTTCGAAAGGTAGACTTTCTAACAGCTACGCCATCAGAGAACAAATTCAAACCAAACAAGGTCATTTAATTCCGGAGTCCGGCAAACAGTTGAACTGAAGTCTTCATATGGATTATCTTTGAGGTGATCGCTGTACTCAATTATTCCATTCAAGTGTTTCTGAAGGTGTCGATATTGTTACTTTCTACTCGATACGTTCGTTATCTTCATGCATCGACACAATGTCTTTGAAAAAGTTCTCTGGAATTATCTCAGCTGCGGCAACATTGTCAACGCTTGAATCGAGAATCAATCGGATTACAAATACTGAATTGAGGAGATGAGCATAAAAGGTCGACAATATTCGGTTCATGAAAACAATAGGGCTCACATAGAAAAACCAATTAAAATACTCATTGGCTTTGAACTTGGCCGTTTCATTCAGCGGCCTTATTTTTCTTTAATATGCAACAATTTTTCGTGGACAAAAGCGGTTGTTGAGAATTAGGTTGATTTTATTTTTATCGTCATGGGGAAAGCGCTCTGTAACATAATCTTATACTTTCAGGGAACACACCTAACAGAATACAGTGCATGTAGTCTATCGGAGCTGTCAATGGTAGTCCATCAATTAGAGCCGCAAGAGCACTTTTTCCTTTCACGCCCACTACATTCACTAAATTTTCGACAGGCAGCAGTTGGGCAAACTCAACAAAGATATTGTTATCAGAGGGCTCGCGTACATCTCCACTTTTGAAAACGGATAATAGGCGTGTTTTTCCAATGGTTTTACAAGTTGCAGTACCATAATGGAACCCGTAAAAACTGTTGAACTTAAACCTTTTTAGCATATGATTTTTGGCACCCAAATTAGCTACAAGTAATTTAACTTTGAAAGAGGAACGATTTTCCCTCATGTCTCTGCTCAACACTCGAAGACAACTCAGCAGTTCAGCTGGGTATCAACTCATTCCAATTCGGATATGATTCCTTTGAATAACGCTGCTGAAAAATATTTTGCCGAGACAACATTTTCGGGGTGGTAAGTCAGCAGTTTCTATCCACACTGGCCAAAGGGTTTTTCGGAAGGAAGACTTTTTATCAGCTACGCCATCACAGAACAAATTCTAATTAAAAAAGGTCATTTAATTCCGGAACCCGGCAAACAGTTGAACTGAAGTCTTCATACGGGTTATCTTTGCGGTGTCCGCTGTACTCAATTATCCCACTCAAGTGTTTCTGAAGATTGTCTCGCAGTCGAAACCAAAAATTTACTATACAATGTTTTTCTTGGCGAATTCGTCAATATTGTTACTTCCTATTCGATAAGTTCGTTATCTTCAAGCATCGACACAATGTCTTTGAAAAAGTTCTCTGGAATTATCTCAGCTGCGGCAACATTGTCAACGCTTAACTCGAGAATCAATCGGATTACAAATACTGAATTGAGGAGATGAGCATAAAAGGGCGACGGTATTCGGTTCATGAAAACAATAGGGCTCACATAGAAAAACCAATTAAAATAGTCATTGGCCTTGAACTCGGGCGTTTCATCCAGCGGCCTTATTTTTCTTTAATATGCAACAATTTCTCGTGGACAAAAGCGGTTGTTGAGAATTAGGTTGATTTTATTTTTTATCGTCATTGGGAAAGCGCCCTGTAACATAATCTTATACTTTCAGGTAACACACCTAACAGAATACAGTGCATGTAGTCTATCGGAGCTGTCAATGGTAGGCCAACCAATAGAGCCGCAAGAGCACTTTTTCCTTTCACGCCCACTACATTCACTAAATTTTCGACAGGCAGCAGTTGGGCAAACTCAACAAAGATATTGTTATCAGAGGGCTCGCGTACATCTCCACTTTTGAAAACGGATAATAGGCGTGTTTTTCCGATGGATTTACAAGGTGCAGTACAATAATGGAACCCGTAAAAACTGTTGAACTTAAACCTTTTTAGCATATGATTTTTGGCACCCAAATTTGCTACAAGTAATTTAAGTTTGAAAGAGGAACGAATTTCCCTCATGTCTCTGCTCAACATTCGAAGACAACTCAGCAGTTCAGCTGGGTACCAACTTATTCCAATTCGGATATGATTCCTTTGAATAACGCTGCCAAAAAAAATATTTTGCCGAGACAACATTTTCGGGGTGGTAAGTCAGCAGTTTGTATCCACACTGGCCAAAGGGTTTTTCGGAAGGCAGACTTTTTATCAGCTACGCCGTCACAGAACAAATTCTAACTAAAAAAAAGGTAATTTATTTCCGGAACCCGGCAAACAGTTGAACTGAAGTCTTCATACGGGTTAACTTTGCGATGTTCGCTGTACTCAATTATGCCACTCAAATGTTTCTGAAGATTGTCTCGCAGTCGAAACCAAAAATTTGCCATAAAATGTTTTCTTGGCGAATTCGTCAATATTGTTACTTCCTATTCGATAAGTTCGTTATCTTCAAGCATCGACACAATGTCTTTGAAAAAGTTCTCTGGAATTATCTCAGCTGCGGCAACATTGTCAACGCTTAACTCGAGAATCAATCGGATTACAAATACTGAATTGAGGAGATGAGCATAAAAGGGCGACGGTATTCGGTTCATGAAAACAATAGGGCTCACATAGAAAAATCAATTAAAATAGTCATTGGCCTTGAACTCGGGCGTTTCATCCAGCGGCCTTATTTTTCTTTAATATGCAACAATTTCTCGTGGACAAAAGCGGTTGTTGAGAATTAGGTTGATTTTTTTTATCCTCATGGGGAAAGCGCCATGTAACATAATCTTATACTTTCAGGGAACACACCTAACAGAATACAGTGCATGTAGTCTATCGGAGCTGTCAATGGTAGGCCATCCAATAGAGCCGCAAGAGCACTTTTTCCTTTCACGCCCACTACATTCACTAAATTTTCGACAGGCAGCAGTTGGGCAAACTCAACAAAGATATTGTTATCAGAGGGCTCGCGTACATCTCCACTTTTGAAAACGGATAATAGGCGTGTTTTTCCGATGGTTTTACAAGGTGCAATACAATAATGGAACCCGTAAAACTGTTGAACTTAAACCTTTTTGGCATATGATTTTTGGCACCCAAATTTGCTACAAGTAATTTAAGTTTGAAAGAGGAACGATTTTCCCTCAAGTGTCTGCTCAACACTCGAAGACAACTCAGCAGTTCAGCTGGGTACCAACTCATTCCAATTCGGATATGATTCCTTTGAATAACGCTGCTAAAAAATATTTTGCCGAGACAACATTTTCGGGGTGGTAAGTCAGCAATTTGTATCCACATTGGCCAAAGAGTTTTTCTAAAGGTAGACTTTTTAGCAGCTACGCCATCAGAGAACAAATTCAAACTAATAAAGGTCGTTTAATTCCGGAACCCGGCAAACAGTTGAACTGAAGTCTTCATACGGATTGTCTTTGTGGTGTTCGCTGTACTGAATTATCTCATAAGTTTCTGAACATTGTCACAGTTGAAACCGAAAATTCGCTACACAATGTTTTTCTTGGCGAGTTCGTCAATATTGTTTCTTGCTACTGGATGCGTTCGTAATCTTCATGCATCGACACAATTTTTTTCAAAAGTTCTGTAGAAGTACCTCAGCTGAGGCAACATTGTTGTCAACGTTAGACTCGAGAATCAATCGGATTACAAAAACTGAATTGAGGAGATGAGCATAAAAGGGCGACGGCATTCGGTTCATGAAAACAGTAGGGCTCGCTTAGAAAATCCAATTGAAATACTCATTGGCCTTGAACTCGGCCGTTCCATCCAGCGGCCTTATTTTTCTTTAATATTCAACAATTTCTCGTGGACAAAAGCCGTTGTTGAGAATTAGGTTGATTTTATTTTTATCGTCATGGGGAACGCGCCCTGTAACAATCTTATACTTTCAGGGAACACACCTAACAGAATACAGTGCATGTAGTCTATTGGAGCTGTCAATGGTAGGCCATCAATTAGAGCCGCAAGAGCACTTTTTCCTTTCACGCCCACTACATTCGCTAAATTTTCGACAGGCAGCAGTTGGGCAAACCCAACAAAGATAGTTATCAGAGGGCTCGCGTACATCTCCACTTTTGAAAACGGATAATAGGCGTGTTTTTCCGATGGTTTTACAAGGTGCAGAACAATAATGGAACCCGTAGAAACTGTTGAACTTAAACCTTTTTAGCATATGATTTTTGGCACCCAAATTTGCTACGAGTAATTTAAGTTTGAAAGAGGAACGATTTTCCCTCAAGTCTCTGCTCAACACTCGAAGACAACTCAGCAGTTCAGCTGGGTACCAACTCATTCCAATTCGGATATGATTCCTTTGAATAACGCTGCTAAAAAATATTTTGCCGAGACATTTTCGGGGTGGTAAGTCAGCAATTTGTATCCACATTGACCAAAGGGTTTTTTGGGAAGGTAGACTTTTTAGCAGCTACGCCATCAGAGAACAAATTCAAACTAAAAAAGGTCGTTTAATTCCGGAACCCGGCAAACAGTTGAACTGAAGTCTTCATACGGATTGTCTTTGTGTTCGCTGTACTGCATTATCTCATTCATAAGTTTCTGAACATTATGTCACAGTTGAAACCGAAAATTCGCCACACAATGTTTTTCTTGGCGAGTGCGTCAATATTGTTTCTTGCTACTGGATGCGTTTGTAATCTTCATGCATCGACACAATTTTTTCAAAAGTTCTGTAGAAGTACCTCAGCTGAGGCAACATTGTTGTCAACGTTAGACTCGAGAATCAATCGGATTACAAAAACTGAATTGAGGAGATGAGCATAAAAGGGCGACGGTATTCGGTTCATGAAAACAATAGGGCTCGCTTAGAAAAGCCAATTGAAATACTCATTGGCCTTGAACTCGGCCGTTCCATCCAGCGGCCTTATTTTTCTTTAATATGCAACAATTTCTCGTGGACAAAAGCGGTTGTTGAGAATTAGGTTGATTTTATTTTTATCGTCATGAAGAACGCGCCCTGTAATATAATCTTATACTTTCAGGGAACACGCCTAACAGAATACAGTGCATGTAGTCTATTGGAGCTGTCAATGGTAGGCCATCAATTAGAGCCGCAAGAGCACTTTTTCCTTTCACGCCCACTACATTCGCTAAATTTTCGACAGGCAGCAGTTGGGCAAACCCAACAAAGATGGTTATCAGAGGGCTCGCGTACATCTCCACTTTTGAAAACGGATAATAGGCGTGTTTTTCCGATGGTTTTACAAGGTGCAGTACAATAATGGAACCCGTAAAAACTGTTGAACTTAAACCTTTTTAGCATATGATTTTTGGCACCCAAATTAGCTACAAGTAATTTAACTTTGAAAGAGGAACGATTTTCCCTCATGTCTCTGCTCAACACTCGAAGACAACTCAGCAGTTCAGCTGGGTATCAACTCAATCCAATTCGGATATGATTCCTTTGAATAACGCTGCTGAAAATATTTTGCCGAGACAACATTTTCGGGGTGGTAAGTCAGCAGTTTCTATCCACACTGGCCAAAGGGTTTTTCGGAAGGAAGACTTTTTATCAGCTACGCCATCACAGAACAAATTCTAATTAAAAAAGGTCATTTAATTCCGGAACCCGGCATACAGTTGAACTGAAGTCTTCATACGGGTTATCTTTGCGGTGTCCGCTGTACTCAATTATCCCACTCAAGTGTTTCTGAAGATTGTCTCGCAGTCGAAACCAAAAATTTGCCATAAAATGTTTTTTTTTGGCGAATTCGTCAATATTGTTACTTCCTATTCGTTAAGTTCGTTATCTTCAAGCATCGACACAATGTCTTTGAAAAAGTTCTCTGGAATTATCTCAGCTGCGGCAACATTTTCAACGCTTGACTCGAGAATCAATCGGATTACAAATACTATATTGAGGAGGTGAGCAAACAAGGGCGACGGTATTCGATTCATGAAAACAATGGGGCTCACATAGAAAATCCAATTAAAATATTCATTGGCCTTGAACTCGGCCGTTTCATCCAGCGGCCTTATTTTTCTTGAATATGCAACAAATTCTAGTGGACAAGAGCGGTTGCTGAGAATTTGGTTGATTTTGTTTTTATCGTCATGGGAAAGCACTCTGTAATATAATATTAGACTATCAGGGAACACACCTAACAGAATGCAGTGCATGTAGTCTATCGGAGCTGTCAATGGTAGGCCATCAATTAGAGCCGCAAGAGCACTTTTTCCTTTCACTCCCACTACATTCACTAAATTTTCGAGAGGCAGCAGTTGGGCAAACTCAACAAAGATATTGTTAACAGAGGGCTTGCGTACATCTCCATTTTGTAAAACCGGATATTGAGCGTGAGTCTTTCCGATTGTTTTACAAGGTGCAGTACATAAATGGCACCCGTAAAAACCGTTGAACCTAAACATATTAATCATATGGTTTTTGGCACCCAAATCAGCTACCAATAATTTAACCCTTGAAAGACACGCGGAACGATATTCCATTATGTCTCAGCTCAACACTCGAAGACAACTCAGCAGTTAAGCTGGGTACGAACTCATTCCAATTCGGATATGTGATTCCTTTGAATAATGCTGCCAAAACAATACTTTGCGGAGACATTCTTTTTCGGGGTGGTAAGTCAGCAATTTGTATCCACACTGGCCAAAGGGTTTTTTGGGAAGGTAGACTTTTTAGCAGCTACGCCATCAGAGAACAAATTTAAACTAAAAAAGGTCGTTTAGTTCCGGAACCCGGCAAACCGTTGAACTGAAGTCTTCATACGGATTGTCTTTGTGGTGTTCGCTGTACTGAATTATCTCATTCAAAAGTTTCTGAACATTATGTCGCAGTTGAAACCGAAAATTCGCCACAAAATGTTTTTCTTGGCGAGTTCGTCAATATTGTTTCTTGCTCGGATGCGTTCGTAATCTTCATGCATCGACACAATTTTTTTCAAAAGTTCTGTAGAAGTATCTCAGCTGAGGCAACATTGTTGTCAACGTTTGACTCGAGAATCAATCGGATTACAAAAACTGATTTGAGAAGATGAGCATAAAAGGGCGACGGCATTCGGTTCATGAAAACAGTAGGGCTCGCTTAGAAAAGCCAATTAAAATACTCATTGGCCTTGAACTGGGCCATTTGATCTAGCGGTCTTATTTTTCTTGAATACGCAACAACTTCTCGTGGACAAGAGAGGCTGTTAAGAATTAGGTTGATTTCATCGTTATTGTCATCGGAAAGCGCTCCGTAACATAATTTTAGAATAATAGGGAACACACCTAACGGAATACAGTGCATGTAGTCAATCGGAGCTGTCAATAGTAGGCCATCAATTAGAGCCGCAAGAGCAATTTCCTTTCACGCCCACAGCATTCACTAAATTTTGGGCATTAGTTGGGCAAACTCAACAAATATTGTTAACAGAGGGCTCGCTCAAATCTCCATTTTATAAAACCGGATATTAGGCGTGATTTTTTCCGATTGTAGTACCATGTGCAGTACAATAATGGCACCTGTAAAAATTGTTGAACTTAAACATATATAGCATAGGTTTTTTGGAACCCAAATCAGCTAGAAGTAATTGAGACTCGAAACACATGCGGAACGATATTCCATTATTTTTCAGCGCAACACTCGAAGACAACTCAGCAGTTAACCTGGGTACCAGCTCATTGCAATTCGGATATGATTCCTTTGAATAACGCTGCTTAGAAATATTTTGCCGTGACAACCGTTTTCGGGGTTGTAAGTCAGCATTTTTTATCCAAACTGGCTAAAGAGTTTTTCGGAAGTAAGACTTCTTAACAGCTACGCCATCAGAGAACAAATTAAAACTAAAAAAGGTCATCTAATTCCGGAACCCGGCAAACAGTCAAACTGAAGTCTTCATACGGATTATCTTTGTGGTGTTTGCTGTATTGAATTATCCCACTCAAGTGTTTCTGAAGATTGTCTCGCAGTCGAAACCAAAAATTTGCCATAAAATGTTTTTTTTTGGCGAATTCGTCAATATTGTTACTTCCTATTCGATAAGTTCGTTATCTTCAGGCATCGACACAATGTCTTTGAAAAAGTTCTAAATTCTAAGTTCGAAAATTTTACCGAGATATTCTTTTTCGGACTGGTTACTCAGCAATTTGTATCCACACTGGCCAAAGGGTTTTTCGGAAGGTAGACTTTTTATTATTTACGCCATCAGAGAACAAAATCAAACTAAAAAAGTCATTTCATTCCTGAATCGGGTAAAGAGTTCAACTAAAATCTTCATACGGATTATCTTTGTGGTGTTCGCTGTACTCAATTATCTCATTCAAGTGTTTTTGAACATTATCTCATAGTCGAAACCGAAAATTTGCTACACAATCTTTTTCTTGGCGAGTTCGTCAATTTTGTTTCTTCCTACTCGATACGTTTGTTATCTTCATGCATGGACACAATGTCTTTGCGAAATTTCTCTAAAAGTATCTCAGCTGCGGCGGCATTGCTAACGCTTGACTCGAGAATCAATCGGATCCCAAGTACTAAGTTGAGGAGGTGAGCATACAAGGGCGACGGTATTCGATTCATGAAAACAATGGGGCTCACATAGAAAACCCAATTAAAATATTCATTGGCCTTGAACTCGGCCGTTTCATCCAGCGGTCTTATCTTTCTTGAATACGAAACAACTTCTCGTGGACAAGAGGTTTTTGAGAATTAGGTTGCTTTTATCTTTATCGTCATCGGAAAGCGCTCTGTAACATAATCAAGGAACACACCTAACAGAATACTGTGCTTGTAGTCTGTCGGAGCGGTCAATGTTAGGCCATTAATTAGAGCTGCAAAAGGCCCACTACTTTTAGGCACACTTTTTTCTTTCAGGCCCACTATATTCACTAAATTTTCAACACGCAACAGTCAGGTAAACTCAACAAAGTTATTGTTAAAAGAGGGCTCGCGTACATCTCCATTTTGTAAAAACGGATAATATGCGTGAGTTTTTCCGATGGTTTTAACAGGTGCATTACAATAATGGCACCCGTAGAAACTGTTGAACTTGAACATATTTAGCATATTTTTTGGCACCCAAATCTGCTGCAAGTAATTTAACCTTGAAGGACACGCGGAACGATACTCCATTATGTCTCAGCTCAACACTCGAAGACATTCATACGGATTGTCTTTGTGGTGTTCGCTGTACTGACTTATCTCATAAGTTTCTGAACATTATGTCGCAGTTGAAACCGAAAATTCGCTACACAATGTTTTTCTTGGCGAGTTCGTCAATTTTGTTTCTTGCTACTCGATGCGTTCGTAATCTTCATGCATCGACACAATTTTTTTCAAAAGTTCTGTAGAAGTATCTCAGCTGAGGCAACATTGTTGTCAACGCTTGACTCGAGAATCAATCGGATTACAATTTTTGAATTGAGGAGATGAGCATAAAAGGGCGAAGAAATTCGGTTCATGAAAACAGTAGGGCTCGCTTAGAAAAGCCAATTAAAAAACTCATTGGCCTTGAACTTGGCCTTTTCATCTAGCGGTCTTATCTTTCTTGAATACGAAACAACTTCTCGTGGACAAGAGGTTTTCGAGAATTAGGTTGATTTTATCTTTATCGTCATCGGTAAGCGCTCTGTAACAATCTTAGACTATCAAGGAACACACCTAACAGAATACAGTGCTTGTAGTCTATCGGAGCTGTCAATGGTAGGCCATCAATTAGAGCCTCAGGAGCATTTTTCCCTTTCACGCCCACTAATTTCGTTAAATTTTCGACAGGCAGCAGTTGGGCAAACACAACAAAGATATTAACAGAGGGGGGATCGCGTATATCTCCATTTTGTAAAAACGGATAATAGGCGTGAGTTTTTCCGATTGCTTTGCCAGGTGCAGTACAAAAATGGCACCCGTAAAAACTGTTGAACTTAAACATATTTAGCGTATGATTTTTCGCACGTCAAATCAGCTACAATAATTTAACCTTGAAAGCGGAACGATATTCCCTTTTGTCTCAGCTCAACACTCGAAGACAACACAGCAGTTAAGCTAGGTAACAACTCATTCCAATTCGGATGATTCCTTTAAATAACGCTGCTTAGGAATATTTTGCCGAGACAACCTTTTTCGGGGTGGTAAGTCAGCAATTTGTATCCACATTGGCCAAAGAGTTATTCTAATGGTAGACTTTTTAGCAGCTACGCCATCAGAGAACAAATTCAAACTAAAAAAGTGAACTGAAGTCTTCATACGGATTGTCTTTGTGGTGTTCGCTGTACTGAATTATCTCATTCATAAGTTTCTAAACATTATGTCGCAGTTGAAACCGAAAAATCGCTACACAATGTTTTTCTTGGCGAGTTCGTCAATATTGTTCCTTGCTACTCGATGCGTTCGTAATCTTCATGCATCGACACAATTTTTTTCAAAAGTTCTGTAGAATTATCTCAGCTGAGGCAACATTGTTGTCAACGCTTGACTCGAGAATCAATCGGATTACAAATACTGAATTGAGGAGATGAGCATAAAAGGGCGACGGTATTCGGTTCATGAAAACAGTAGGGCTCGCTTAGAAAAGCCAATGAAAATACTCATTGGCCTTGTACTTGGCCATTTCATCTAGCGCTCTTATCTTTCTTGAATACGCAACAACTTCTCGTGGACAAGAGAGGCTGTTAAGAATTAGCTTGATTTCATCGTTATGGTTATCGGAAAGCGCTCTGTAACTTAATTTTAGAATAATAGGGAACACACCTAACAGAATACAGTGCATGTAGTCTATCGGAGCAGTCAATGTTAGGCCATCAATTAGAGCCGCAAGAGCACTTTTTTCCTTTCGCGCCCACTACAATCATTAAATTTTTGACAGGCAGCAGTTGGGCAAACTCAACAAAGACATTGTTAACAGAGGGATCGCGTATATCTCCTTTTCGTAAAAATGGATATTAGGCGTGAGTTTGTCCGATTGTTTTTACCAGGTGCAATACAATAATGGCACCCGTAAAAACCGTTGGACTTTAACAGTATTTGCATATGGTTTTTGGCACCCAATTCAGCTACAAGTAATCAACTTGAAAGCTGAGCGATATTCGCTTATATCTCAGCTCACCACTGGAAGACAACACAGCAGTTAAGCTGCGTAACAACTCATTCCAATTCAGATATGTGATTATTTTAATAACGCTGCTAAAAAATTTTTTACCGAGATATTCTTTTTCGGACTGGTTACTCAGCAATTTGTATCCACACTGGCCAAAGGGTTTTTCGGAAGGTAGACTTTTTATTATTTACGCCATCAGAGAACAAAATCAAACTAAAAAAACCATTTAATTCCGGAATTGGGAAAACAGTTCAACTAAAGTCTGCATACGGATTATCTTTGCGGTGTTCGCTGTGTAGTCTATCGGAGCAGTCAATGGTAGGCCATCAATTAGAGCCGCAAGAGCACTTTTTCCTTTCGCGCCCACTACAATCATTAAATATTCGACAGGCAGCAGTTGGGCAAACTCAACAAAGACATTGTTAACAGAGGGATCGCGTATATCTCCTTTTCGTAAAAATGGATATTAGGCGTGAGTTTGTCCGATTGTTTTACCAGGTGCAGTACAATAATGGCACTCGTAAAAACCGTCGAATTTGAGCAGTATTTGCATATGATTTTTGGCACCCAATTCAGCGACAAGTAATTTAACTTGAAAGCTGAACGATATTCGCTTATGTCTCAGCTCACCACTCGAAGACAACACAGCAGTTAAGGTACGTAACAACTCATTCCAATTCAGATATGTGATTACTTTTAATAACGCTGCTAAAAAATATTTACCGAGACATTCTTTTTGGACTGGTTAGTCAGCAATTTGTATCCACACTGGCCAAAGTGTTTTCGGAAGGTAGACTTTTTATTATCTACGCCAACAGAGAACAAAATCAAACTAAAAAAGCCATTTAATTCCGGAATTGGAAAACAGTTGAACTAAAGTCTGCATACGGATTATCTTTGCGGTGTTCGCTGTACTGAATTATCTTATTCAAGTGTTTTTAAATATTATCTGGTATATCGAAACGGAAAATTTGCTAGACATAATGTTTTTCTTGGCGAGATCGTCAATACTCTTTTATCCTACTCGATACGTTTGTCCTCTTCAAGCATCGACACAATGTCTTTGCAAAAGTTCTCTAGAGGTATCTCAGCTGCGGCAGCATTGTTGTCTACGCTTGACTCGAGAATCAATCGGATCCCAAATACTAAGTTGAGGAGGTAAGCATACAAGGGAGACGGTATTCGGTTCGTGAAAACAATAGGGCTCACTTAGAAAAGGCAATTAAGATACTCATTGCACTGAAATGGGCCGCTTCATCTAGCAGCCTTATCTTTCTTAAATATGCAACATCTTTTCGTGGACAGAAGCGGTTGCTGAGAAATAGGTTGAATTTATCTTTATCGTCATCGGAAAGCGCTCTGTAACATAATTTTAGAATAATAGGGAACACACCTAACAGAATACAGTGCATGTAGTCTATCGGAGCAGTCAATGTTAGGCCATTAATTAGAGCTGCAAAAGGCCCACTACTTTCAGGCACACTTTTTTCTTTCAGGCCCACTACATTCACTAAATTTTCAACACGCAACAGTCAGGTAAACTCAACAAAGTTATTGTTAAAAGAGGGCTCGCGTACATCTCCATTTTGTAAAAACGGATAATATGCGTGAGTTTTTCCGATGGTTTTAACAGGTGCATTACAATAATGGCACCCGTAGAAACTGTTGAACTTGAACATATTTAGCATATTTTTTGGCACCCAAATCTGCTGCAAGTAATTTAACCTTGAAGGACACGCGGAACGATACTCCATTATGTCTCAGCTCAACACTCGAAGACAACTCATCAGTTCAGCTGGATACCAACTCATTGCAATTCGGATATGTTATTTCTTTGAATAACGCTGCTAAAACAATACTTTGCCGCGACATCCCTTTTTGGGGTGGTAAGTCAGCAATTTGTATCCACACTGGCCTACAAGGATTCTGTGCCAACCTCGCAATTAACTGAAGGAAACTTGCCGTCATGCGTTAATTGCTTCCGCTACGTCTTTTTTATTATTTTTTAATCGAGTATTATCGGGGGTTTAACAATTCAAAAAGAAGTATCGTTGATCTTAAAAATCGATGGATAATGTGAACTGCTTTGCTAAGAACAGTGCAAACAAGTAGACTGGCAGCACACATGAGAAATGCCAGATGACTTCAAAAACCACAAGAACAGTCTGAGGAATTTGCACTTTTTGATCTCTTATCTAATTTGTTGTAAGATAGATCAATTGGCATTAAAACAGTTGCGGATCTACTCAAGTATCTGCATTGAAACCACAAAATGCTGTTTCTGTTTTTAGAACAAATGTATCCTAAATGGTTTTTAATCGGTTTTTAAAATTAAGCAAAGTTTCTTTAAAGTCATTTCTGCTGCAGAAAAAATTGAGAGGTACTGGAAACAAAATGATATGCAGGCGACGCAAAAAAGAAATTAATAGATTATTTTGCAAGACTCAATGATTTACTTTTGTCCTTTTTTGGGTTTTACATAAATGATAAAAAATAAATTTTTCAAGCTGAAGAATGCGACTGATCTGATTTGCCTTTACTTCGGGCTTTCAGAAAAGATTGTCTTGTTTGCGTTTTGTGTATCAGAAAAAACGTGGAAATAATTTTCAAAATGTTGAATGAAATTGTTACAAGAAATAAAGACTACTGAATACAAAAATTGAACAATTGTTACTGTATTGCAGAAACATCAATATTTTGAAGTTGAAACTTATAAAGCTTCTGACATGAAGCATCCTTTCATTCTGATATTTACTGAATTGTTTTCCATAGATGACCAGGGATCGGTGTGGGGACCTCTTATTGGAGATAATAGTCCTTGGTTATTCGAAGTTGTGGTGATTTTTGTTCTACTAGAAAAAAAATGAAAAACTTGACACAAAATGATATGAATCCGAAGTAAGAAAGATGTTAATGTTCTGCAACTTTTAGGGATGTTTTCTGCCCTCTATTTGTGAGCTTGAGTTAATTATAAAAATTTATTGTTTTAGGGCCGAGAATTGCCATTGATCCGCGTTACCCTGACTTTCTACTTTCAGTTCACCTGAAGGTATTTTGTTTTTTTTTGTTAGCCTGAGTTATATCGAACAAGGCTTGAGATTGATGTAGTATTTTTATTTTGAAATTATGTTAGCTTTTATAAAAAGAGATGGAGAAAAAACGCATTCTTAATATTTGAATCAATTCAATTGAGGTCCTGTTGTTTGAGATTTTATCCTTTCACTATTAAAATATTTTCTCATTTTTTGAGAAGAAAAGACGAGAAGGAGACTGCCTTGAAACAAATGATATGAAGCCGAGGCAAACACAGATTAATTCCGCTAGACAAGTAGAAAAGATGGACCCCGAAATTTGATTTTGGTTTATCTATAACAATTTCAAAAAATTTCCAGTTTTTAAGTCTGAAACTGGTACTGATACGTTTTGCCCTCACTTTGCGTTATCTAGAACAGAGAATTGTGTTCTTTGTTCTTTTTATAACACTATGCGTCAAAAATAACCTTGAAATCATGTAAAAAAAACTTGGCTGCACATGTTAGAGTTATCGGAGATAAAAATCAGAACTGCTGAAACAATATTTGAATCAAGTGATAATGCATAACTTTAATGAGGAAACAATTAGTTTGAAGTTGAAACTTTCAAAGCCCTTGACATTAAGTGTCTTGTCAGTCAGATATATCCTTATGTTACTGAAATGTGTGCAATTGCAGGCCGACCAGGGATCAGTTGGGTACCTCTTATTGGAGGCTTTAGCATCGGCTATTCAAAGTTCCTTCTTTCTACTAGAGAAAAAAATAATACGAGACTGACATGAAAAAAAATGACTTGAGGTTGAAGAAAAAAGTTAATATTTTCCGCAATATTTTAAGACGCCCCTTGCTGTTTGTTTTTGGGTTAAATTTTTAATTATAAAATATAATTTTAAGGCTGAATATTGGCTGATCATCTTTACAGGACTGTTTTCTTTTCTTGGAACGAGATACATAGAGCGGCAATTGGAAACGATAAAAAGCGTTATCAGGATTTGCATAGGTTTTGTCAATAGCTGTCAACAAATTTTCTTTTTCTTGATAAGATCTTACCAAGATCTTGTCAAGTTTTACTATGAAATGTTGGTATTTAAGTTTCTGGGCAAGATGTTTCGAGTTTTGCAAGAGATATCAAGATCATGCATATCTAATCAAGGTGTATCAGGTTTCGGTTCACGGGATTAATTTTTTTGTTTCCAGTTTCAATTATAAAAACTTAGACATTAAAGTAAGTTAGAACAGTTAGACAGGAAAGCCACGCCCGTGTTTCCACTATAGACCCTAGATATTTATGATCAATTACCATATTTGGAGCTGTAATATGGTAAACGTCCCTTACAGCCTTGCAATTAAGTGCTTAGAATGTATCAATAATGTCTCCGTATCAATAATGACTTGTAGTTCTCCGAAAAGGGATAAATTCTAAAATTTGCTCGTGTGTGATTGAAGCGACCCCGAACTGAATTCTGAATTTGGAATCTCTATTACCACAACCCCCTTACCTCACTCTCGTTTGGGACCCCCCAGTTTTAATGTGCTGTTATATAGCTCGTTGCTGTAAAAAAAATAGCAACCGGAAGGGGAATGTGTGGGGGAGGGGTGGGGGGTAGATAGATTCTTAATTTGGGTAATAAATGGCACACCACATCAGTTTGCTTCCTCTTCCCTCAATCTGCTGCTGACTAATAACATGTCAAATGCTTGCATTCAGTGTCACATCAATGTCAAATTTGCAATTTTAATACAGACAACATAGCTAGCCTCTATTTGTATTATCATTACGTCACCTTTTGTTTTTCACGTTGCTTGGCAAACTTTACTCAAAACTCTGTTTGATTTGTAGCAAATAGAATTTATTTAGCTTTGTTTTCCTAAAGAAAGTGATATTCAAGCTGTAAATTGAAAAGTTTAGGACAGCCACTAGAGGTGTCATCGATTCATTATTGAACAAGGCTTTACTTCGTTTCATCAAGAATTTTTTTCCCAAACGGTACGACGCCTGAATGAGCTTACGAATACTGCGAATGAGCTTGCAAGAGCTGTCTTGTGAAGTTTGGTGGCGTGATAGCTCAACGTTTTTTTTTCTGACTCAATATTAAATGCTCGCGAAGTGTAAAGCCAATACTGTTGTCGTGCGTCTGTTTTACCCAAGTTTTGCGTGAACGTTTTGACTTTTCCATTCAACTTTTCTCCTTGACTCTGGGAATTGAAATTCTTTTACAGAAAAGATTATTAATTACTCTCAAACAAAATATGTTGCAATTATATTAGTCTTGGGTCTTTTTCAACGTAGCTATTTGCGGGGTAGATTTAGCTGTACAAGTCTCTAAGTCTACAATTCACCGAAGAAGGTGAGATGGACAGTTTTCTGGCTGTTTTGACCCCAACCCCCCCCCCCCCCCCCCCGGCACGTTTTTCGTGACTCACCTTACACCCTCAATCCTCCCACGCCCTCATCCATCCGCAAACCCCTAAAGCACCCCTTTTTACTCCCTCACCTCCCCTGATCAGTCTCCTAGGGCTAAACTAACTAATCACCAGTCGTTTGGGAGCAATTCGATTGAAGTTAGTCGGATGTATTTGTAAGATTTATGGATCTTTAATAGCCGCGAAGCAATAGCTGAAGATATTATTGGCCTTCTCTTGGTTTTTTACAATTCAAAGAATTTGAATTGTATTGGGGCGCTGTCTTTTTTTAAGGTCTGTTCACAAAGTTTCATGATTTTTGAAGTCAAATTGGAGTGGTGATTTTGGTCACGCCGAAACAGGAAATGGAGCGAAAAAGCGAGTCGTTTTGCGGCGTGAATTTTTTTCGCTCTTATTTTAAAGTAGAGCTTCGCTCTTATTTTAAACGGTGTTTGAACAAAAATTCGGTTTCTCGGTAGTGGTTTTTTCACATGCGGCAATTTTACTCTGATTTTTACTGTTTTTTTTATTTTTTGGATCGGCTTTTTTTCTAAATGGTTTTCCGAATCCATTCACAGCTCATTCTAGGCCTAATTTTTTTATTTGAATTAAATTTTAATTTCTCGCTAGTGGTTTTTTTGTTCACATGCGGCATTTTGACATTGATTTTCTGTTTTTTTTCTTATTTTTTTTATCTGATTTTATTAAAAATGGTTTTCTCAATTCACTCATAGTCCATTCTAGGTTTAGTTTTTTTTGTTTATTCAATGAAAATTCTTTGAATTGTACGTCAGGACTTGTCCTGCTATGTTTTGTTTATTTCGTCGTCAAGATTTTTGTTACGACCATATGACGTCACAACCACTTCAAATCTGCTTTGTGTTCATTCGTTCATGCAATTTCAACTGAATTGCGTGCGTGACGTCATTTTTCACTCTTAGTGGAGCTAGATTTTTTGTTCCTTCGCGTGATCTAATTTTTGGTCACACATGACTTACCTCACTCTTAAAAAAGACTTCCTCACACTGAATTTGACTTTTCTTTGCTTTAGTTTAAAGAGATAAGGTCAAATGAGTGCTTGTCTCTCTAATTGAAGGTTATTTAAGAGCAGCTAATAGAAACAACAATATGTTATGCAGATTGCTAATCAAAATTTATCGTCTCATCCCTTAATGAAAAGAAAAAGTGTCTTGGTCTGTCTTTTTTTTACCTTCTTTTTGAGACTACAGATTTATGAAGCTATTGTGGCTGTTTTCTGGCAATTTGCCAGCTATGTTTTCCGTTTGTATCCCTCCCCCAGAACGTTATGCACACCCAGTTACATCACGTGCCATTACTTAGAAAATCTTTATGAAAAACTGGATCTTTTCCTTTTGTGCCCCCAGCTTAGTGGGTGCATATTATTTGCCATCAACATTGCTTGGTGCACGATTGCATCGAATTGAAATACAGCCGCAATCCTCATAATATTTTATTTCTCTTAAAATAATCTATCGCAGCTATGTCAGTTGTTTTAGGTACTTTCGGAAGTTGAGGCACGGCAAGAAAAGGTCAGCTCTCATTTGAAACTGTTCGAAAGTAATCTTCGAGACCGTTAAATGTGAAACTCAGAGATGAATTGATGAAGCGCTGTCAATCTTATGATAGATTACTTTTAGAAGACTTTTTGTCTTTTTAAAAGACTGATGTTGCATTGTCTTAATAGTTTTAACCTCCTAATTGTGAAAGATAAGAGTAGACAAAAAAGCAAATTCTAAATTTGATATTCGTAAATATCAATTTTTTTCAAAAATAAAGGTTTTCAAGAACAGTTGATACTCGTCGCTAGTTGCTCCTAGTTGAACTTTTCTGGTTTACCTAATTATTTAGTTCAAATCTTAGGTAGAATATTTATTTTTAAAGTTTATATGATGTATAAACGAATGTTAATTTGTCGCCATTCCAACCTACCTTATTGACAAATTTCACATAATTGGACCAAAATGGGTCCAAAGCTGCTAAAGTAAAATGTCAAACCATCTCAGTTTTTGTTGAAAGTATTGACAAAAACCAAATTTTACTGTTTTCTGACATTATTACGTCACAACAAGTTCTTTCGAGTTAAAATATTTAAGTGCTATAAATTCGAGTCAAATTGAGCAGATTGGGAAATTTTGATTACTAGTCTGATTTTGCCTAGTAACAACTTACAATATTAGCATAATTGTTGAAATTTTTAATGTAAAAGCAATATTTAAATGAAAAGCGTTTTTCAGTTATAGAGCTGAAAGTGTTAATATTAGCTTTCTTCTGAAGCTAAGCTAATCACCTGTAATCCCAACCGTGAAATATCAATTTACACAAAATATGCAATCGTTGTTTAAGGAAATTTAATTGTAAATTTCCATAAGGCCTTTGGTTTTCGGCGGTAGAGTAATTAGTTGTTGTGATTTTAAAGGCATCAGTAAGTTGGTGTACTATTTTCTGTCTTTCGCTCCTCTACGCTAGTACTCTATTTTCTGCAAAACAGGTAAATTTGTTTAATTTAGTTATAACTAGACCCGGTTATAAATTACCGGATGTGTCGAAAAGCATTACAAATAAAAGAAGGTCAATGCTTCTCGTCTCGTCCGCAAACAATCTCGGGTTATAACTTCTTGTATTTTTTCTATTATCATTATTATGAATAAACAAAAGCGATGTGTTAAAATTTTTGTGCCCATAAGCCTCGTCTTAAATCCGTTGCGAGGTATCTTGATAACTTTTTTGGAACAAAATTTAATATTGCGACAACGGTTATATATGTCATAACTTATTAGGCCAATTGTGGAGAATTAAAAATCTGCGAACATTTTCGGGTTATAAATGATAGTTTTTAAGCAGTGATTTTAAGTTTATAACCAAAAATGCTACACTTATTTTAAAATAAAAATGTTTTAATAATTTCACCATTCATGAATCCCATAAAAATTAATGAATTGACGTTAATCCATGGCCATTCTTAAGTTAACTCAGTAAAAACATAACTTTAGCACTTTGGTAATACTGAAAAGATTATTGACAATTAAACGACGCTTAAAGGTTCTGAAATCTGAAGATAGAGATGAAGATAAAGATAACGGAGATGGGGCTTCAGAGTACTGGAAAAAATTTTGGTGATCAGAATTGGAATGCTGTTTGAAGTTTGTAGTTTAATTTTACTTGTAATTGAAAAAAGGAAAACTAACCGAGATCTAAAAATTTACCTTTTATCATTATACTTTGAAAGAAATATTAAACCATGATGGCAAAATTAATGGTTTTAGATTGGGCTGTGTGATCTTGGGCTGATAGATTCATAATATATACAACAAATCTTTCGTGTTAAGATACCCCATCCGTAGTCTAGGATCAGTGACTCTTTTCTGTCTTGGTTTTGAATAATTGCCTTTAGTGTTGTTGCCCGGGCCACTGAACGGAATGCATGATTACTTGTAATTATACAAGCATCATATATGATTTCTCTGGTTTCATACTGGCATCGTACTAAGAAATAAAGTGGGCCGTTGGAAGTCATTTATGATCCTTATATGAAAGCAATGAAACTTCAACGCGAGTGGTTTCCCGGAAAACTAGGCAAACTTTTTATTTAGGTTTAGGAATCAAGCTTACAAAAATCTCTATAAAAAGTAAAATTTTAGGTGAAGCACATTCCCTCTTCAATATGAAAAACAAAATACCGATGTCGACTACAAGGATGATAGCAAATTTTTAAATTCTTTTCGAAAGATAACTGACAGAAGAATATTAGACAAAGCAGTATTGTTCATTCCATTAGCGATGTCTTTGTCGGTATAAATTTGTGGATTTTTATATGCCTATACCGTTATGTCTTATCCTGCCTTGTAGAAATTATATAAATAAATATTAATAGCCGCGAAGCGATAGTGGCTATTATTGGGGACATCCTGGTTTTTTTTAATCCAAGAATTGGATTGTATTGGTGCTCTGTCTTTTTTTTGTAAGATGTTTTCACACCTTTTTTCATGACTTTGAGCTTTCAAAACGGGATAAACAGGTGAAGCTCATTGGCCATCAAGAGGCCCGCGTTTAGTAGTCTCTCAAGTACTTAGAGTGGTGAATCTGCTGGGAAGGCGGTAATTCAAGGTTAAAAGGTCATTCTTAGGAATTTTTTAGCCAAATTGTTGCAATTTTTCGTATTTTTTCGGCATTTTTTGTTGGACCAGTCTAAAATTAAGATTTGTAAAATTTGCAAAGGTGTTTTGCAAGACGTAATTACTGTTTATGGCCATTTTAAGAGCTTATTTTTATTTTTCGTACTCCAAACATAAACACGCGAATTGTTTACAAATTTAAATTTTTTGAAAATAATTGTTAAGTTTGTTTAGGACTTTTTGTCAAGGAACCTCCTCATTAGTTTAATAATAGGTTAGTGCATAGTTTCTAGTTGTAATGGAATAGTTTTCAAGATTTTAACATCACGAATTTTTACAATTTTTAAAATAAAAGTTGCAATTTTCACATTTTCTGGCATTTATTGTCATTGTTTAAGTTTTTTCAAACCCAGGTGTCAAGAAACCTCATCTAGGGTTCGATAATAGGCTACTCAAAAGTTTTTATTGGTCATGGAATGGTTTTCAAAATTTTTTCTTTTCATAGTTTTTTTAACCTCAGCGCCCAAGGAATCTCCTTTAGGTTTTGATAAAAGGTTAGTTCACAGTTTCTGGTGGTAATGAGGAATGTTTCAATTTTTAATTTTACAAAATTTAGCGAAAATTGCGTTTTTTGAATATCTGAAAAATTATTATGTTTTCCTTAATGGCCACGGAACCTCCTCTAGGGTTTGGAAGTATGTTACTGCATATTTTCAAGCGGCAATGGAATGCTTTTCAATTTGTTAATATCACTAATTTTAGCAGGTTTTCTAAAGCTTGCAATTTTTCAAGTTTTTGTTTGAAAATGTTTGGATTCTTAAGTCTTTCCCTGCATCAGGGGTCCAGGAACCTCCTACGGGGTTCGATAATAAATTAAAGCATACTTGCTAGAGGTAATGGAATGGTTATCAATATTTCATAAAAATTTTGAAATTAGCAATTTGATAAAATTTTTTAAATTTTTTGAAGATTGTTATATTCCAAGTTTATGGATCTTTATGAGGCATTGAAGCTATTTAAGGCTTAAAATAGGGATACTCTCTAGTCATTGGCTACAATAAAATGGTTCGAA
The DNA here is from genome assembly GCF_964194025.1 of Convolutriloba macropyga. Taxonomy (NCBI): domain Eukaryota; kingdom Metazoa; phylum Xenacoelomorpha; order Acoela; family Convolutidae; genus Convolutriloba; species Convolutriloba macropyga. The sequence continues at coordinate 79,326,764 of NC_134471.1, read as the reverse complement.
TATAATATCACGAATTTTGGCAGGGTTTTGTTAAAATTTTTGGTTTGTTTATAAATTTGTCAGATTCTCATTTTAACATTATTTACTGGCCAACGAATTTTTTTAAAGTCTTGCAGATAGGTTACATGACAGAACTCCGGTTAAAAACGAGATTTTGAACTTTTTCTTCCAGCGAAATTTTGATATTTTTAAATTTTGCACTTTTGTTTTTTTGAACCAGTTGTTAGATTTCTCGAGTTGATCTAACTTTGGTGGAAAATTTATCCCTTTCAAGTCCTGTGCGTCAGTAAATGAGTATATTGAATTGTGCAATATATGGCCTTCAGGTTAAAAGGTTCAAGAGTTTTAGCAATGATTATTTTTTCGTTCAGTTTGTTCGACTCTTTTATTTTCTCAACTTTTGAGATTTTCTTTTTGGCTGCGATTTTTCGATTGCTACTGGTCAGGTACATTACGTCTCTTTTTTCATTCAAATCTTTGGATTGTATTTCAGGACTTGTCCTGCGATGTTTTTTTTCATTTCGTCGTCTCGATCGACGATTCTTGCCACCTGACTTATTGCAATTGACTTTCAATTTCAGTGATTTCTACGGCTCTGCAGTTAAAATTTGTGTGCGTAACGTCATTTGTTCTGCTTTCACGTTAATTGCGTGACTTAACTCACTCAAATAACACTGAAATGTGATGGAGTTTAACACTGAATTTTGATGCAATTAATTTTGAAATTTACACACGTGCTTAAGAACTTGTTGTTAACTTTTGTTTACGAAATTTGAAGCAAATTTTGTAGATATGTGTGCCTGTTTAAAGCAAAAATTTTGCGTGACTGTTTTTGCTCTGTTGTTCCAGAACCTTCTTTGACCTCTTAACTGACTTTTTCGCGCTTGTTTTCCTTTTTGAGTGATCCCAAATACTCTGATTCCGAAAAAAAGTTTTACAGCCAAAAATAAAGGCGATTGTGAGCGATGTAATCAAAGCAGGTAGAGCTTAGTGGATAAGATTTAGACTGCCAACCATGAGGTAACGTGACTGAACCCCGGTAATTTTGTGTGCATCATCAAAATTTTCTTAGCTGCACCCCTTCTAAGTTAGGTTGCCCTCGTCTGTCATTTGAGAGCAATTCATCCGACATTAGTCTATTTATGTTGTATGATGTACTGTGCAGCTTCTTTCATATTTTAAAAACTGATCACATCATCACACCCAAAAATAAAGAGTTGTTGCTACTGAGATTTCATGAAACAAGCCTCAATTTCAATTCAACATTTTAGTACAACAAATGACAGTCAATAGATTCAATTTCAAATACTTTGTTAGTTAGTGTTTGTGGTTGTGACAACGGAAATTTCCTTTAAAACGCGAAGAAGTGTCGAAATAAGAAACGCGAAAAAAGTGTCGAAATAATTAGCTTTGAAAATAACCGTAAATTTGATGAAGTTCCTCGAAAGTAGCTCAATGAACCTCGAAATAAAGCTTTCTTCAATTTGCAAACTTTACCGCCTTGAAGTTTCTTGTCGTAAAGCAGAAAAGAACGTGAATGACCCCTAGTGCAAGGATAATCCAAGACAAAGCGGAAGAGATGTTTATCTAAAACAGATTACATTTGACCAGATGGGGAAATCTGATTAGTCTCTTCCTTTTTAACTATCTCAAAGTTCCGCACTGTTCTGAATTTTTATCACTAGTGTTAAAAGCTCCAATTTTCAGACCATCTTTTCAGTCTTAAAAGTTTGTCTATTAATCAACAAATTAAACACTTTCACCATTTCGTTTCTCTTAAATAGATGGAGTCCTTTTACTCGATGCGGATTTCTGTCTGACTGTAAGGGTAAATTTGATTTTCCTACTCGCAAGCTGTTATCTAGCTTCTATATATCTGCACGATCTCGCAAAGTCGTAGAACTTCTGCTACAGGAATTTTTCCTAAACGTTGGTTTTCTGTCGTGAGACGGTGAAGATTCATATGCCGTCCGAATTAAATCCGCGGTGATTAAACGGCCGATCTTTTCATTTTTCATTGCCAGACAAAGTACATTGAGTTGACCCGTCTTATCTTATATGAACGACACGTCTTTTGTCAGCCGCTCTGACGTTTTTTAAAGTCATTGGAACAATTAATAGCTTTCCCTTAATCTAAGAAAAGTGCACCTAGCCTAAATTTATTACATTAATTAATTCAATGAAATCATAGGTTTTATTTATTTTTCAAAGATATTTTTTTAAAACTGACAATCAAATAGAATTAATGTTATGAATGAATTTAATTTTGACCGAGTGTAATATTCAAGAGTTTGTAGAACTAACAAGAAATACCACTATCTAATGCGACCGGTATTTAAATTTTTAAGACTTTTGAAAAATTGCATATTATTTCAACTTTGTTGAAGTCACACAAAATTGTAGAATTTGGCAAAGCTGAATGAAGTCAAGTTATAAATTTGCGACTTGATCGGAATTATTTTGTCTGTATTTTAGCATCATTCTTTTTGCATTGTGAACAGATACGCTTTTGGTGACTTATGAGCTAGTTGTTGGATCTCCAAATTACTTTGTGTCCGTGAAACTTGACACATGTGATCAATGTTGTAAATTTTTATCACCAGTGTTAATGTGTAAAGTTTTAGACCCTCTATTGACTCTTAAGTTTTGGGCTATTAATCAAAAAGTTAGACACTTTCACCATTTCTACTTCTGCCGACCCGGATAAGTGTTTGCAGCAACCGTGAAAAAAAAACAATTTTTTTTCAATCTGGGAGATAACGTTTAGATGTTAACTTGTGATTAGAAGATCAATTTTTTCTATGAGCGCAATTTACGTAAAATGGTTGGTATTATGCACGTATTAATTTCAAACTACCGCTCTGTTAATATTTTCTAAATGCGCATTCACGCGTATTCACATGTAATAATCCATATGCATACATAATGTTAAAACATACACAAATGAGGGGTGCCTAATTTACTGGGGGGGGGGGGGGGGCGCTAGCGGAAAAGATCCGAATATTGGAATATTTTTAGGTTCCGGTGTCTGAAACAAACCGTCCTGTTTTGTAATATAATGAATGGAAACTATACGCATTTTATCAATCATTACCTGAATTATGTTCAATATTTTTTTGTAATTTTTTTGTTTTTCTATCCACAAGTAGCCATGTTTGTTTGAATTTTTCAAGATTTTTTTAAAACGACAATTGAAAGAAATTCCTCAAATGAACTCTGATATAGATGAACAAATTCTGACTGTTGTCAAACATCAGAGGGCATGTATGCAAAATAAAGATAAGATAACTTGAGGCGAATGAGAAAAGTTTTGCATAATGGTAATTTCCACTCGTACTTTTTATGAAAATCTCAGATAATTTAAGTTGGCTGTTTTCCTTTGCAAAACAGGAAAAATCCTGGAAGTTGAATACCAAAATTCAGATGCCTCAAAGATATATTTGCTTTGATTATTATTAAAAAGCTTTCTGCAAAATTTAACACAATAATACTTATAATTAATTATTTTACCTTCTTTTACCACTCAATTTTTAAGACACGCCCCAGGACAATAGTGCGTGATATTTGCTCTGTGCTTTGATAGCCATTGAACTTATATTTTACATTGTTGTTTACTGCTGTAAATGCTTGAAGCAAAACGCTGCTTGAAAGTAAGCCGCGTAAAATTTGCCAAGTTGCTTCTTTTGTCTAGACTGGCGGTGAGAAACTAAAAAAAAACATGCGAAAAATGAGAGCAAATTTAATCAATAATTCATCTGCCTAGCTTGGTTATTAAATAGTGGCTGTGGTAGTGGTTGTGATTTTATTTATAGCTTGCCTTTATGGTCCAAGAAAGCCCACAGTGTGCATTGTTAGCCAAAACAAAAGATAATCCTAAGGCCACTGGATTAAGTGTTCGATTTCGAATCTCTCTCTTTATTTTTCTTGCCTTAGTTCCTTAGTTGCTTATTTTTCCGAGCTTTTGTTCGAGCTGCAGTTATATACTACTGTGCGTGTATTTCGTTCTTGTGTTTTGTGCTGGTGATTTTATATCCAAGTCGTTATTTGAAATGAATGGTCCTTTTTTCTCTATTATATTTTCATCACGTTTAGTCGATTGAGTTTTTATTCTTTATCGTCAGGTAAAAATTGCAAGTTACTAATGCTATATACTACCAAAATGAAGTTTAAATTGCTTGAATTTTTTTTCTTAAAAAATATAACCTTATAGTATTGCGTCTATAAATTGGATTCATTGTGTTGATTACAATATTATTGGGGTGAGGACAATTGGAAGCATTCAAAGGTTGATAAATAAAATTTCTGAATATTTTTCCTAAGGCAACATGTAAACTGCTTTATTAATTTGGGCGAACTGCAATAAGTACATGTTCATGTAGTGTCATAAATATTCCTTTCCTTTTCGCTTTTCCTTGAAGCCCTAAAAGTTGTCTAATTCTCGTAATTCCCTGGGGTGGTTTTAAAATCACGTGGTCTTCTATCAACCCATAGTGTGTAACACAACCTAACCCATTCTTCGCCTTTTCTAATACCCTTCAATATTATTCAAGTCGATGATACCTTCACCCACGACACCCCCCCCCCCCCCCACACACCCTACGCCCCCTCCCCCTCTGCGGCCATCTACCGCTGCCCATTTTCAGTGGGATACTCCCCTAACCCTGACAACCACAATTTGAGCCCGAAATGTGCTGAACAAATTGACACTAATGCCCGCGAACTGAATTTTCCATGCATTGCCCCCTCTCCGATACAGCCTCAGATTTTATTGGGTTTGTTAGCAAAATGTGGACCCCAACTGATCACAAACAATAACAAATTAACTGGGTGAACTGAATTTTGATTTTTTAGATTTTGAAATTGGGTTGATTTTTCAATCTCGTCTTATCAAACGCATTCGAACTGATTTTCCTTGAATATGCCTTAAAATCTGTAGAGGTCGAAAGTCCAAGTTTTTCAGTCTGCAAAATTTTAAATTTGATTTTTCATTATTTTTCTAACAAATTTGTTCATTTAGAAGTCAATAATCTGTTAATACACTTTGCAGTTACTGGTAGATTTAAGAGACTTTAAAGATTATTACAAGTTGTGTTATCTCTAAAAATAATTGATTCAACTGCTTGAAAAGTGATTGCAGTTCATTCTTCTTGTTTACTACTGACTTACTTTTAAGAATGTAAACCTTTTTCTTATGTATATTTTTAGTTTATTGACTCTACAACGTCGTGAAACGAATGTTAACGTTCTTGTGCTGACTGAACTATTCAACTGCGTGGTTTATTTATAACCACATAAAATTCTCTAATTTATTTTTAAAACTCTACTTGCGTGCAGCTTTTCACAATACCTCTTGAGGGGAATTTGAAAAATGTTACTTCATCAGCAAGCAAACAATTCGTATTCTATAGATTGATTGCTGCAAGTTGTTTCTTATTTTCAATCCATTAAATTTTTCCCACTTTTTGTTTAGCTATTTCTGATGCGCAAACTCTGAAGCCGAATAATTATTTACGGTGAATGTTTCCTGCATCAAGTTGCTAAACGACAAACCAATCATTCCGATCAAACTGAATTTCAGCACATTTTTTGTGTAAAATTAACCGCCAAATGTACGCCATTATTAGATTATTTCAATGGAAAATGTTGATTGATACGAAGAATCTCACGGGAATGTTTCCTTTTCGAACATTTAATTCTGTTTGTTCACTGACTTAATGGTTCCAACCGTTTTTCAACCCAAATTGTTCCAATCCAAAAAATTACTGTTTTCTGACGCCAGGACTTGTTTGTTTAATAACTTTTGTGTAAAATATCATTCAAACAAAAATGGGATCTTTTCCGTTTCTGCCCCCCCCCCCACAAACTTATCTTAGTGGGTGCAAATTATTAAATTATTTGCACCCCCCAGAGGCACCTGCCATATTTTTTACATAATTGTTTACTATGTAATGGCACGTGCTCTGTAATTGGGGGGGGGGGGGGTGCATAACGTACTTGGGGAATGCACAAACGGAAAAGATCCAAAAAATTGCTTTATCTGAGGATTTAACAACAGTAAGTTATTTTTGTTCCCACCCACTTTAGTGGGGGAGGAACTATATACTCAACTGGGATTTTTTGTTCCGACTATTACCTCTTTATTGGTGTCGCAACCTAATCCTTTTTGGTTGAACTCATGAGTCTGCTATGACTTTTGAAAGCTTCGTCTTTTTTTAACTCGTTTTTTGGTCGGTTTATAGCTCGCTCTCTGTAAGCACACGTCACAACCCGTTTCCAGTGAGCTATGGTTTAATCTTTATATCGATTTTAGCTTCAAACAGTAGCTTCTAGGCTTCGTAACTACGAGATTTCTCAAATTATTTGTGATTTTTATTTGTTTGTAATTTTAAAGGATTTGATTTTTTTTAATTTATAACAATAGTCGTTGGTCCCATTGGCTTTAAAATTTTGCTCAATCGAACATTGGATAATGGTATGTCTCAATTGCTGGCATTGAAGATATAAATGAACTTTATAGTGATTTCAGTTGATATCTAATGACAGTAATAACTGTGAAATTAATTGTTTTCAAAAATAGAAACGTATTTTTGAACTTGTTTCTTTTTTCGTCGACCTGTTAACTAGTCGTATTGAGGACAGGTCCCATATTTTTAATGAAGGATAGGTTAAAGTGTTCAGGTTTTTTCTGATGCGAGTTCGATTTTGTTATCTTTTTTATTATAGACATTGAGTTTTGGTCGCAAATACTCAGTTGTTTGATTTTTATTATTGTCATTACTTGTAGTCCTATTATCAAAAACTTTCATCGGCCCTCTAGCGTGGCATTTTTGTATTTCATTGGTTGTTTATTGAACGATATGTATGTTTTTGAAAGTTTTCTATCTCTTCATCATTTGGTAGCGAATTAAGTCAAGAATGAGAATGAGCGGGGTCGGAACATTATGTGCGTACGAACATTACCGAGCCTCTTTGTTTGTTCTGTTTGCAAACGTTTTTGAAGTCGTATTTTAAAATAGCCTTTTTTCAAAATAAATGGCCGATTGAGTTCTTGAGACCATCTTTTTGTCAACAATCTGACTAATTGATAAATGTCTATAAAATAGTGCTGGCCAATCAAAGATTTGATTCATTCGACCCACACCTGATGTCATAAGTTGACAATGTCATGAAACGTGCTTGCGATATTTGTTGAGTTGTGGCGTTTATGTCATGACATTTATGTCGTCATTTATTTTGTGGATTGAGTTGAATTAGCAAATCAAGTTTGCATTTTGACACTGGTTTTTATAAATTTCAGACCCAATGAATAAATGGGGATAGTTCCATTGCAACTATACTTTGCAACCAATTGCAATAGAGTGACTGCGTGCGTCGAGATGTATCGGAGGACAAATTGGAGTCGCAATTTGAAGATGCTACTTAAGTCTTTTAAGCTTGAGTTGAATATTTGAAGAAAACAGAACGGCGTCTTTTATCTTGAAGTTCTCAGTCAACAACATTTCACTAGAGAACCATTAGAACACTATTTGAACAGAAGTAGACTATTTGATCATCCTTTTGACACAAACTTCCCGCTCAGATTTAAATTACTGAACCGTTTAAATTAAATTTGTATACAAACGGTCCCTCTTGTTCAAAACTATCTCACTTACGTAGTGTCTGAAATATCCACAAAAATATTGCAGTATAGTTTCTTGAAAATTTCGGTCACATTTGGATTCATGTGTGGAAACTCCCCGAAGCCCTATAGTACAAATTGACGCTTCAACCTTCGAAATTTATCAGATTTTTTCCAAGTATTCGAAGGTATTCGACCGTTGACGTTGAATTACGTCAGTGCTAAAAAATAAGTCACAAGGAAAAGAAGTCGAGAGTCTCTGCTGATTGTGCAAACTATATAATGTTCAAATTTGACGATATGATGACCGTAGCAAAGTTTATGATTGCTCAAAACGATTTTCCAAACAACGACAATGACGACAACTTAGATATGACAGCCGGACAAATTCAGCAGGGAGGCGTGACGTCATCACAAGGAAGGGGAACCGTGGGTGTTGGGGGTGGTGGCAGTGGAATAGTGTCGGCAGCCTGCTTTACAAACTGCTCTGGTCATGGCCTTTGCCATGAGGTTAGTTCTGCTTCCGAATCCAAAAAAGTCCTTCGAAATTTTGTATCTAATTCTATTAGGAAAAAAAGGGAAATGTTCATCGACTGATCACATTATTTAGGAGAAGTCATTAATTTTGAGCATCACTGAATGCTCGCAAATAAAGCTGGTGGGTATTTGAGTTTTACAGATTTCACAGCTAATAATGTGGTTTAAAGTTGACGTTCAAACCACTATTTTGATTGCTTCTTTCAAACCACTATTTTGATTAGCCGCGTCATCTGCTGAGGTGCCTATTTTAGCTAGCCCCTTAGTTTTTTTGCTCCATCAAACAGATTTTTGTTTTATCACTTTTTCCAGCTTTTCAACCTATTCTGTAATGTTTTGTTGACTCATTTAAAGATTCAATCTGCATTCAAAAATCATTGCTCAGAAAATCTGCGTAAAATCGACAGAGTTAATGTCGAACGATGACATCAAAATTAGAAGAGATAAACACAAAGCCCGGTTTTAGATGACCGTTGCTTATTCTTCTCTTTATTTCATCTTCGTTTTATTTTAACTTAGCTGCTATAGAAGATCTAATGCTAATTGTTGTTAGTATTTGTTTATTTATCTCTCATTGAAAAGCAGAAGTAAGAAACTGATAAATTTTTATCTCGTTTTCAATCCCAATTGGGTCATGGGAATGAATGAATGAATTGAGTTTATCTGCCGGGTATGTTGCATGATCAGCTAATGTTTTTAGGAGCTTTTGTGGCCTTTTCAAAGTCTGTTTGCTGTTTTTTTTAAATGGATTAAATGGATGATCTTTTGCAGGATTTTAAAAAAGCTGCTCAAAAAGCAGTTTGACTTGTGAAATGCGAATTGGAAGGTCTAAATGTTATTTATTCCACTGTTTTTTCACTTTACCTAAGTTCACAGCTGGTTCAACATCTAGCTTGAAATCCTTTTGACTTCTGTAGGCTAATTTCGCTCTTCGCTCATTCTGCTCAAAGTGCTTTTAGACAGCAGCTGCGCAGCAAATGAATTCAAAATGAACAGAGTCAGTATGAAAAAACGAAATCAGAAATAGAAACGAGATAAGTCCATAAAGCCAAATTTTAGATGCCCATTACTCAAACTTTGTTCTTGTAATTCTTAGTTACCATCTTTAATGCTCATTGGTATTGATACCAGCTTCTGTATCGTCTCACTATGGAACAGGAGTATATTCAACTACTCAATGACATCAAAATAGTTTGCACTTTAAAATTGTTTTCCTGCAAAATTTTTTCATTATTTTCTCTTCTTTCAATCCCAATCTTGGTTATGGGAATCAACCGCGGCTGTTTTCCGACAATCTGCCGGGTAGGTTTATCTTTAGATGGTATCATTTAATTAAATATACTATTCAGAAGAATAGCAGAATACTGCATATAATACGACTAGAGAATTTAGCAACAAAAATTTTCTTTCGCAAGTATTTCTCTAAGTACCCTATCGGGTATCAAAAATATTATTCTGCTGCACTATATTGAGATAATGGAAAAACCCAAAATTCTGATCAGTAGAGCTCAAATGCTCTTATTGACCATACTTAAGAGGAAATCGAAAATGCGTCAAATTTAATTTTATGTGTAAATTGATATCGACTGAGTCGACCTAATAAAGAATTGACGTCTCTATTTGAGACTAATTGTAAACCCTCTAATATTGCTATTCACAATGTCTGAAATCTAAATTCTATCTTTGTGTGAGCAGCTTTTCGACTTCAAAGGTTTTGTTCATTTGGGAACGACGCAATGCTGCTTTCCAATTTACTGCAGCATTTTCATGACTTGTGTTTTTTCGGAAGTCTTAATGAAAGCAATGTGTCACTGCAGCTTTTCATTAATAATTGGGAGCTGGTGCATCTCATTTATAATGTAGGCAAATAACTTAACGACCTAAATTGTTCCTGTGCTTACGAAAATTAAAAACCTATAAATTTTGGGCATTCAATGAAGCAGATCCTAACTCGATTTGGTTTCATTGATCTGTTAGTTATGTTCTATTTCTGTGGTTGCACTAAATTGAGAAATGAATTCTGCTTCTTTTCGTGTTAGTTTTTGTGAGCGGTTGATGGTGAACCAAGCAACAGGTTGCTTTAATTGGAAAATCTTAACCAAGAGTTTCGTGGTTATGAATACAGAGCAAAGGTTATCAAGGGGTAGTGGTAGTGCTTCACCCCTTAATGAATTGAATTTGTGAGCCTACTAAAGAGCGTAACAGTTTTTTCCAAGATTGCAGGATAAATTTATCGAAATGAGTCGCATTTGGAATGTAAAAAAAGTTTGGAAAGAAATGTTACGCTGATTTTTTAGTAACGCGCGATTTTTTTGGAGTGATTTCTTTAAAATATCAAGCTGTCAAATAAATTTTTAGCTTTCATTAAAATAGATTGAAGGAGTATTTTTCCTCCTGTTTTTTCTGATTTTTAACCTGAGGGAATTTTGTTCACATATTTACTTATTTGATTCTCTTAGGTGGTATACATCAAAGAAAAATTGATTAGTGTTTTTTGGTTTGAGTTTTAATGCGAATTTTTTTTGCTTTATGCTGCATTGGAGAAATAATATTTCAAGGATTTTTGCTGGAGTTTTTCACATTTTATGCCAATTTCTGGTCTATGTTATCTTGGTGTATTCACAATAGCTACTATCCTTTCAAAAAATTCAGAGTGGTCTGCCAGCTATTTTCATCACATTCGGTTCAAGCAGATTTTTCATTAACCTCAGAAATAGTTCATTTTCCTGCACTGTTTAAGTTCTTTTAATTATTTATTCTTAAGAATAGAATCTTAAACCTCGCCCAGTAAGGCAATCTTAAACCTCGCCCAGTATAAAGCATTGGATATTAATAAAGGCTAGTCTAGACAAGAACGCATGTGGCGAAATCAGTTGAACTGAATTTAACCTTTTTTTAATTGTTCATCATTGTTTGCAATTTTTTATGCGGTAGAACCATTCAAAAAGTTTTGATGAACTCAACTAATGAAGATTTATTACTCTTCAAAGAAGTCAGAAGTTGATCAAAGTAAAGGATCACTGGGGGAAAATTGATGTAAAGTTTATATTTGATTAATGATGAGGTGTAATTAAGCTAATCTTTTGGGAGAGTTCGATTTCAGCTCATGAGTAGTGTAGATATGGCAAGTGAAGTTGTACTGGAGAACAGATTATATGTCAAAAAAATAAAGTGTAATAATTTTTTGTTCTGTATATGGAATGTACATTGTGTAAAAGTAATAAAATGAACTAAAATGAGGCATTCTTTTCTCCAGTACAATTGGACTTGCCGGTGAACAGACAAAACAGTCCCAGACAAAACAGTCCCGGACAAAACAGTCCCAAATAGCAAAATATTCCCAGACAAAACAGTCCCAGACAAAATAGTCCCAAGAAACCAGACAAAACAGTCCCAGACAAAATAGTCCCAAGGCCATTTTAACAGCTCTCACACGTATGATTTAAAAGACGGATAATTTAATCCCATGTTCGGTTGTGATAGTTTCATATCAAGTCCCACGGGCCGCTGAGGCATGGCCATGGCCATTAAGTATGTTAAAACATACGGGTAATAGCTACTGCTAATTTGTTGTCGGATTATTGAACGAACTTTTCAAAGTACATTGGGTATAATGGCATTAGGTACATATTATTTGGGACTATTTTGTCTGGGACTGTTTTGTCTGGTTTCTTGGGACTATTTTGTCTGGGACTGTTTTGTCTGGGAATATTTTGCAATTCGGGACTGTTTTGTCTGGGACTGTTTTGTCTGGGACTGTTTTGTCCGGACACGGGACTTGCCATATCTACATTAATTTCATGTTCCCATTGTGATTATGTAATCATGATCGGTTGTAGAAATCAACTCAAAATCAAGTCCCAATGAGGCATTGTCATGGCAATTATAAATAATAAATGTATTATTAATTATCTAAACAGTTTTCTGACCATTGCTGATGAGGATCACTAAATGAGGATTATAATGCAACATGGATAACCAGTTGTGTGTGTTGCAATTTTAAAAATTTGACCCAAATGACGTTTTGATGATTGACAAATGTCGAGAATGATTTCAAATGACGGGAATTTTGCGATTAACTGAAATTTTGAAAGATGTCGAACTCAGGATATTTTTTTAGTTCTGATGACATTGGTAAGATATTGGGTATATTTATTGTGGTTTCTGTGTAATAGCAGTGGAACAGCAAGAGGCCACATCGGCCTGTTCTCATCTGCCGTGTAGTTTTTTGTTGATTTTTGTTGATGTGTAGTTTTTTATGATTTATTGGATAACTTTGCACTTGTTTCAGGGCGAGTGCTGGTGTGAAGTGCAGTTCCGAGGGACCTCATGTCAAACTACAAATTTGCTTTATTATACAATCTTTTCATGTCTCTTTTTCCTTCTCTCATTAATATCCCTCATCCAATTAGCTGTCTGTGTCCAGGCCGAGTACCACAAACGACACAAACCCACAATACGAGACGTATTTCGTCTGACCAATCAGAAATTAGTTTACTTTTTCGTAACCATAGCAACCGCCTCCCGAGGCTTTTACTTTGCAATTCAGCTAACCCACCCCGTTATTTCCTTTAACCTTCAAACTGTGTACTATCCGCTAATTCTGACAATATTCTCGCTAATCGTTTGTAAGTGGGCTGAATGGTTTCACATTAATGACATGCCTCCGACTGGTGCCCCGGGCTTGAGCAGTCAAACCCCGACCACTCCGCTTTCTCGATCCCCGAGTACGAATCGGTTTTACACAGCTCAAATCTCATCAACGTCGAGTAATTCTGCTGCAACGACGTCACAATTTAATCAGAGAGTTCATCGTGACGAAATCACACCAGCGTCAACGTCGGCCTATCATGTGCACACGAATCGGGTGGCTGGGAACCATTACCAGCACCCCCATTTTGCTGGGGGACATCATGGAATGAGCCCTAATTCATCTTTTCTGACTAAATCTCTCGGAGCTTTCATCACTTTCAATGTTCTGATGTATATATTGCTGTTTCTGCAGTTGTTGGCTACCAATACGTGGGTAAAGGATATTGCAGGTGAGTTGATTGTTTAAAATATAACAGATAGTTTTTAGGTCCCACAGTCATATTAAACTATTTAATTTTGAGGTCATACAGTCAACAATAGAGAAGTGAGACGTTTTGCAGAAAAGCCAAAATATTTGAAATTGTTTCAGAAGCTTAAAAACCATGACATCTATATATTCAAATCCATTTTGTATATTTTAAAGTTTTAATTCACGGAGATATGACTTCAAAATAGTAAGTTTCAAATATTGGGCATGGCATTGTGCTGAAGAACATAATGTTCGACCCCTAGCATTCTCAATCTTTGGTCATTTTTGTCAACTAGAGAACAGAGGGTGAACTTTAAAAATGCGAAACCTCGAGAAAATGAAGACAAGTTTTTGGCAACGATTATCAAATCTTTATTCAGTGTTAATCTCAAGTAGAACAGAAAGAATACTATTGTGAAGTGTACAATATATTGATAAGGACCATTGTCCAAAAAATTTTTAATTTGAAATAAAAACAGACTTTTCAATAATTTTCGTTTATTTGAAAAAAACTGACTTTTGGATAGTTGTGGAACTCTCATGTACTCAAACCAGCAAACATCTTCTGTTCATTGCATCCCCCTCAAAATGTCCATTTTTTGTGTACATTTTTCAACCGCAAAAAAAAGAGAATGAAATTAGTAAAATGGCATATCAATGAAAGACTAGCTGTAAACTCTCAATTTTCTTATTTATATGATTACGCGAAGACATCAAAACCAACAAAAACTCGATTATCTATTAGTTTTTAAAATTTCAAGACTGTCAATGTCATTTTTACATTCAGGAATGATTTTAATACTGCATTTGAGCCTCAAAATTTGAATTCGGCGCTTGCTTCTTTTATACCCTAGTCTGAGGCAATAAAATAAATGGTTTAAGCGTATTTGTTGCATGCATAATGAGCAAGAGACATGAAAGGCATAAATGGGAGCGCCTTCTTTTGTTGATTGGTAATTTATGGCGGAAAACTGTCAGATGAAAGAGCTCTTTTTGTATCAAAGATTGCGTTGTTTGGTGTTCAATTAATATGCAATACATGTACAGATTTCAAAGGCGATTTTTCAGAGTCAATTTATGGAATTTATGCGACGTTTCTCCTCAAAAACGGCGAACGTTCTGCAAGCTAACAAATTGAGAACTGATTTTGAATTATAGCTCTTAGCCAAACTTTCGTAATTTGTGAATCAAGAATCAGGATAAATGTCATTATCTTAAACTGTAGACAGGCAAATTCAGCCATGATTTAAAAACCCCTCAGTTCATGAATTTAACCCTAATTCATGAAAAAAGTTGCTGATCAATCTTCAAATTTAAATTTTGTCTACTATTTTTAATCCGTTGTTTAATGCTGACTAGTTGTTTTCTCATGGATAACTCCGATGCTATTTGTTTTTGAGAAAGGTCTTTAATATCTGGGAGTAATGGCCGAAAGCATCGCTACATTGATATCCTTCTTGAAAATGAAATTTAAATAGCAAATTTTTGTCAAAACGATGAAGTGTGCCGTTATTTCGAAAAATCCTCAATCTCAAAAATTAGCGGACTTATTTCCTTTAATGATAATTTTTCATGTTAATGTCATTAAACCAGTATAGCTACACAAAAAGAGCAGTATATTGACGCATTAACATAAAGACCTATCTGATCACTTTTTCCGTCGAACCAATTAGACAGTGCTATGTAAAAATTTGTTTCGACATGCATTGTTCTATATGGTGAAAAATTTAATGTGCTCAATGTCAGTAGCAACTACCTCAAACATCTCCAAAATGCTAGCGTTTGAACACAAATTATGTTGATTTGTTCTTTAAATAGAGAAAATTTAGACTAAAAATTTGTCATCTATAGGCTTGAGTCAAAAACAAATGATAAGCGACAGTTTTTGAAGTATTTGAATCAAGCCTACAATCGAGCGGAAAACGGTAAAGCAAAAACTTTGCCAAACACAGGCACGCTAATGCTTAAATTATTTGGTTCAAAAGTTAATGGTTAAATTATTTGGTATCATTAGAAAGCTTGTCCAGCGTAGAATATGGAATTGAAAAGATTTTTTTAGTTTCGTTTTTGACAGGGAGATATCGAGGTTTAAACTTTCGAGAAAATAGAGTGAATTCCGTTGATTTCATTCACTTTTTTTCGAAATTTTTGACTAAAATTTCGCCAATTTTGATAAAATTTAATAAAATTTTTCAAGAAAATGTTGTTGATTTTACGTTTAAAGACAAATTGAATTGTCGTCTATTTTCATTGAATTTTTTTGCCACAAATTCCGGCTAAATATTTCACAAAATTCAGACTTTTTCATCAAAAACAGCACGAATTAAGTTTCTTTAGTCCACTCTGATTCAATTTGAAGGAAGTGCACACCCAAACACCACTAACACAATCGTGGTAGACTGAAAAGGGGCTAATTCCACTTCAACTTCCGTTGAGAGTGCTCTGTAAATAAAACTTTGCCGTTTTTTGCTATTTTTATTCGTTGATTATCAAAAGCGCAGCATTTATTTTTGAATTAAATATTCCTAATGGACAATCAGCATTAGCAGGACTAGTTCTGTGCCAATTTTGGACCGTTACAATCCAAAAATAATTCGGATTGTCGTCAGTCGGTTTTTTATTAAAAAAATTCGATCTTTTTTATATTAATTAAATAACAGAACATTTGAAATCAAAGCTCACTAGTGATAGGTCCTATTGGCTTACTAAGTAGCTCGAAATTAAGTTATCTAGTTGATTGCTTGAAAGCTCATGGTCGTTTTGACATTTAAAATGTTTGCTTTTTAAATAAAAAAAGGCTTATTGAACTCTGCCTCCATTTTTCTCTTAATTTGGTCAACTTGTAGCTTAGTGTCCGCAATCAAAGAGTGCTACTTCTTTCTTCTGAATTCAAATTGAATATATATTGCGGTTATACGCCTTATGTTATGGTGTTCTGGCTTTGATACTACTAGATTTCACATTTTTTTTAATTTTTAGGTATTTGCCCATTTTTCATGTTTTCTAGTTTTGTCAGATTATCACGATATAGTCAGTTCATATATCACATTTTTCGCTTTCAAAGTAACGCACAACACAATTGATAATAATTAAATCCTTAAAGATTTAGATTGTGGTTCTTTACCGCTTCTTTAACTGTCTTTTTTTCTTTGTCTTAGTCGTATTTAATTTCCTGAACAATGACCCGGTTTGATTGGCTTTTCCTGGAAGAGTGGATGAGCCGATTTTCTGATATTAGAAGATAGATAATGGCTTTCATGACTTTGAAACCAATGGTTTTCCAAAATGAAAAAAAAAATTTCAATTTCGCAATTTTGTTCCTTATTTTTTTTCTGTTTGTTACCTGGTCTCGTTAATTCATGGTTAAAGATGACATTATTTTTGTCAAGGGAAGGTGTCAAAAAGGGATTGGTGTCACAAAATCTAATGTTTTTAAAGAATTCGTTGTGACTTTACTGGCTTCGACAAGGGTTTTTCACAAAAAATTATAAATTAATTTTTGATTTTTGTCTATTTGACATTCTATTTGTAGACGTAAGACTTGTTCTGGATAATTTCAGGTCTCGCGGGCTTCCTTCGGAAGAATAAACGAAGCTATTCAGTTTTTCATTTTGTAATTAATGGCTTTCATGTCTTTGGAAATAATTTTTTTTCGATTATAACAAGTATTACAAAATCTCGCTTTTTTTGTTAGTCTTATTGTTACCTAGTTTCATTAATGAGAGGTCACATAATACATTTCAAGGGAAGGTCTAAAAAAAGGGATTGGTGTCACAGAACTAATGTTTTAAGAGAATTCATTATGACTTTACTGGCTTCCACACGGTTTTTCACAAAAAATAGTAAATGAATTTTTGATTTTTGTCATATTTGACGTTCTTTTTGTAGACGTAAGACATATTCTGGATAATTGCAGGTCTCAAGGGCTTCTTTTGGAAGAATGGACGAACCTATTCAAATTTTTCATTCTGTAATTAATGACTTTTATGTCTTTGGAAATAAATTTTTTTCGAAAAAAAAAGTATTACATAATTTTGCATTTTTTTTTCTTTTTTGTCTAATTGTTGCTTTTTTCGATAATGAGCGGATACATAATACATTATCGGTGTTCGTCACGAAAGTGGAATCGAACACATTTTGGGGGCCAAAGTATGGCTTAACGGCTTCCGAAACCTTTTCTGGCAAGTTTTAATTGATTTTTAATTTGTTGTCTATTTGCTGTTCCTTTTGTAATTGTTCCTTTTGTTATTTTGTTTTTTTTTTCAGTTTTATCTGACACTATTTTGACTTTTTTATTAAGTTTTGTTTTTAAAAACGGACAAAAATTTTTTTATGTAATTAATGTTTGTTGTTGTTGTTTGAATTTGCCGTTCGTCTTCGCTCGCGTTCTTAATATCGGCATATCTCATCAATCTAATGCATCATTTTTTACTCCACTGAGTTATTTGCTTTGGAGGCTATCTTTTCGTTCATACACCAGTTTTTTCTGAAAAATACTTGAATTTTTTTCCATCTGTTCCTCATTTGGTAGACAATTATGCCAAAATTGTGGATGAGCGGGGTCGGAACCTTATGTGCGATCGCACATTACCGAGACGCCTTGTTTTTTTAATGTATTTTAAAAATCTATATAGGCTTTGAAAATCCTGAGGCAAAGATGATTGTGGAAATTCTTTAGTTATGGACGTTCATATACTCTACTTTCAATCGCTATAGATCAAAGTTTGAAGCAAGTATTTTAAGCGTGCTTGTGTCCTGCAAAAGTTTTGCTTTAACGACTTCGATTTACTTTTACGTCGACTTTTGAGTTTTACGTGATCTGAATTGCCCTCTCGTTCACAATCTCAACCAGCTGAACTCTTCTGCTTAAACTTTGTCAATTTTTTCTAGAATATTTTTGATGGCTTGAGTGATTTGACATTTTCAAATGAAATAATATATAAAGGCAAAACCCGTGGTCGTGAAGACTTTGTAGCTCCCTTGGAGCAGTTACATGACATTTAACCCAATGCAGTTTTAGCCGACCTGCCATTTTACCCAATGCCAACTTACCCAATGCTAAATTACTCAATGCCCTTTGATCTTTTCGTTCAATTATCCTATTTTTGGTTGTGATAGTTTCATATCAAGTCCCACGGGCCATATAATTATATAGTCGGCTAAATAGTCGTTCTGGTAATTTTAACAATAGGGCAAATCAAAGTTGGCATCGGGCAAAATGGCAGGTTGGGTAAAACGGCATTGAGATAGATTGGCATTGAGGCAACGGCATTGAGGCAGGTTGGGTTACGGTTTGGCGAATAGTCCTAACACCCTTGGAGCCTTTGAAGCCTCTAAGTTAACGAAGTTCTTACGGTTCAGCGAAGCTCCCTAGGGCGTTGTTTTGTGATGGGGATCGTTGGATTTTGGTACGTTTGGAGGCCTCCCGCACTTTTTTAACCAGTACGACTGGCCTCCCTAACCTTGAGCTTGTTATAACCAAAGCCTACCCCTCGCCTGTTTTTCGAGAGCACTTCTTCCGCCGTTAGTTAGTTTGCCTTTATCTTTCTAATGTGCAAATTAATATGCGAAGTTATCAAGCTCTTCAATTAAACTATTACACCTTTAGGTCCAAATGTTGTTTCTAAGAATCTTTATAAAAGATACGAATTGAACTATCCCATCCTATTCAAGTGATCCTTTCCGTTTGTGACGCCCAGCATAGCGGTTGCATATTATTTACATCCCCAAAAGCACGAGCAATTTTTTGTTGACGTTGGGATGTAATGATGTACTATGTATTGGCAAGTTCTATATAACTGGGGGGGGGGGGGGGGGGGGTTAACGTAGTGTGTGGGGTAGGGTGCAAATGGAAAACTTTCAATTCGAGTCACATCATGAATGACTCTCAACAAAAGCGCAACCAACGGTAACGTATTTATTCGAGTGGTCGAATGTGCGTTTAGGTAAGAAGTACTGGATGCGAATATCGAAGGCCTGTTTCGCCTCTCTGACCCTGCTAGTGGTGGTGTTTTTCCTCATCTACGGAGTGGAGATGTTCTTCAAGGTGAGAGGTGCATTCGTGGATGCAAACAGAAGACTGAACAAATTTGTCGCCTGTTCATCCAGACTTAGTCTCATAGCACAGGCTGGCTGTTTGCTCTTTTTGGGTGAGTTCAAATCAAAGATTCATTGAAGAAAAAAATTCTCAACACTTTTGGCCGTATTGGTAATCTTATTAATAGCAGCAAAGCGATAGCTGAGGCTATTATTGGCCTTCTCTAAGTTTTTTTACGACTCGAAGAGGAGTATTGAGTTTCTTGAGGTTTTTTTTACCAGAAGTAATTTGTTCAAACGGGTTTTTGACCTAAAAGCAAAGAGAGAAGTTTTTTTTGATGATGCGCTGTGTTCAAGAATGACTTCGACTTTGAAAAGTGTTTTTGAATGAATCGCGCATATAGATAACCGTTTTTGACCGTTTTTTTTCCGTCGATTTGGTGCAATTTTTTTTAAAAAAAATTTTGTATTAACCACAAAGTTTTTGCTACCACAAAGTTTTTAAGAGCCTAATGATGCGTTTTAAGTGCAATATAGGCACAGATTTCTCTTATATTTTTTAAAAAATTTTCATTGATTTCTTTATTTTTAATAGCCGCCATCATCTCAGCCGGCTATTATAGCGCTACTATTTTTTTTACTTCGTCGAACAAAAAATGTTTAGCTTTACCTCATTTTGCCGCTTTTTCAATATTTTGCGTGAAATCTTTTTGACTTCTCTAGGCTAGTTTCTGTCTTCTCTCATTCTGCCTGCTAAAACTGATTTTGAACATCAGTTGCTCAGCAAAGCAATTCAAAATGAACGTAGTCAGTATATAAAATTGCAGTCAGAAATAGAAACGGGATAAACCCATAAAGCCCAATTTTAGATGCCCGCTATTTGAACGTCGTTCCTATAAGTCTTAGTTACCATCTCTAATGCTGATTGGTATTATTGATATTAGCCCCTGTAGCCTCTCTCTAAGAAACAGAAGTATGTTCATCTACGAAATGCCATCAAAATAAATCGGACTTGAAAAATGTTTTCATACAAAAATCTTTTTTTTCTGTCTTCTAATCTTTCAATCCCAATCATGCTTATTGGAATCAACGACGGCTATTTTCCGGCAATCTGCCGGGTACGTTTGAATTCTGAATGGACATTATCCAAGAAAATAAATATATTTGGCAACCTCCGCTTGACAATTTTTTGCACAATTGTCTTCAACTTAGTCATTTTTGTTATATAGAATTGCGCATGTACTTGTCCGATTTTTGCGATTTTTTGTCCAATTTTTATCAGGTTATTAGTTGTTTTTCGGTTATAATTACAAGTAAGCCTTTCTATGCACCGGCAGGGATTGTAATTTTGTGTTATGAGTAATTGGTTTAGTTTTTGGTGTTCTTTGAAATTCAGTGAAAAATGTATTTCATAAAGGCATTTTCAACAATATTTCGACTTTTTTGCAAAGTATTTAGAATATCGAATCTTTGAACTGTTTCAACTTTATTATTTAGACAAGAGATTGGGTGGGCAAGTGATCTTCCGAGCCATCAATACTAAGTAGAATTGTCTGTTCTAATTTATTTTTCTATGTTCAACTTTCAAAATTTACGAACTAGTTTTTTTGTTTCTGTTTTTTCGCTATGTTTTTGTATTACCCTGAATCTAGCGTGTATCATTCTTGCATTCACCTGAGACCTAAGATTTCCTTAAAGGTTTATTCCTAAGATTTATTCCTTAAATTTTAATTACAGCGTTCAGATAGATTTTTCAAATGTTGTTGGTGTGCAATTGATTTCATGTATAATGTAGCACTTCGACTTTGCTGGAAATAGTTTGAAATTTTTCCTCATAATTAGTTTTTGTGGACTTTAGGTTTGGTTAGGTTCTGAATTAATGATTTTTTGCTTTTGAGTGTTAATATTTTCCTTTTGTTTTTAGATTATTTAAATCTTGCAATGGCTTTAAATTCATTTCGTCTGCTATCTCCAACAACAGAAAATTTAATCTTATTTAAGTGCTGTGACGCCAAAGAATTTTTTTATAGCGTTGTGTTGAGTCCAGTTAATTTTTGCTTTCTTTTGAAGGCATTTTGGTTTCAAAGAGTGAAACCTGCCCTATGCTTTTTGATTTTGTCCTCCGGGCTGGAGTTTTTTAAAAACATATATCACTTGTTACTTGGTGACAATTTTCAGCTGGTCAGTTTTTTTGAGCCTATGAAGATTTTTCCATCATAACCCATCATAACCCACCAATGCTGTTTCGCCGTTTTGAGTCGCTTCGGGAATTCTTCCCGCCCTGTTTTTACCTCATCGAATTTTTTTTCAGGCCATATGACCTCTCAAAAGCCTCAAATCTCTGGTTTTTGTTCGCTAAATTTCAAACTGAATTTCATGCGTAACCTCATTTTTCACTGATTTGATTGACTTTTTTGTTCATTGGCGTGATTAAGTTTTTGGTCACACGTGACTTACCTCGCTCTGAGAAATGGATTCCTCGCACTGATTTCTTCACTTTAATTCAAAGAGATAAGGTCAAGTGAATGTGTATCACTCTAATTGAAGGTTCTTTTAGTGCAACTAATAGAATCAGCCATAAGTTATACAGAATATTACTCAAAATATAACATCTCGGCATCTAATAAAATGCAATTTCTTTTTGGCGCTGCTTTTACTATTTTTTAGACTGCAGATCTACGAAGCTATTGCGGCTATTTTCTTGCAATCTGCCAGCCATCTTATATAATTGGTACGATTATCATTAAAGATTAGGAGTATGCAGTGTTTGGGGTGAAATGTTTGAGGGATAAATTGATAGAGGGTTTAATTGATGTGATGTTTAAGTATTGTGGGGATAAATGAATCGGAGTGAAATGAAGTAGAACCAATTGCAAGCTTTCCGGCGGCTTGACTTTTTATACACTAAACAATAAAAAATTATATATTCTTTGAATACTATGGGTTTAGCGGGGCTTTCTTGTAAGCTATTAATTGGTGAAATATAGCGATAAAACTATTTCTAGTAAAATGTATCGAGAGCAATTATTCTTGCTTATTGCCAATCCGCTCACTTGTATCAGAAGTTGGATCTATTCTGTTTCACTCTCCAATCCCCCCCCCCCCCCAGATTGACCCATATTGATGAGCATGTAACTTTAAGGCCCTCAGGCACATGTGCTATTTTTTACATAGTAATGTGCTTTATAAAACCCCTTGAATTGTAACGGGGGGGGGGGGGGTATAAGAGATCCAAGAAATTTTAGAAAAAGATAATTTTAACCTGGGAGTGGTACAGTTGTGCTTAAATCGATTCTGCCACTGCACCCCCTCCGGGGGATGGGGGTTAGAACTGATCCGGAAGACGTGTTCAACAAGAACTGACTAATTTACTTGATAACATTTGTCGATGAATTTCAGCCCTCTTTCTCTTCTCCGATGTGGCCTTCATTCACTTTGAGAAGAAGATCACTGACTTGGGCATCAGTTACTTCGACACAGCTTGCAGGGCAGTCGATCTATGTGTGGCCATATGGTTCCCTCTCGTGCTGTGGAAGTCGGCAAAGCCAGACGAACTGTGGCTTCTCAATCCCAGGGTTCTCTTCCAAAAAGGACCCGGAGGTTGGATTGAATGAACTTCAACGTTTCCCGCTCGACTATCATTGCTGCTTCTTAGAAACAATACTTGAGACACTCAAGGAGGTTTTATTTCCGAGATACCGTATCTAAAACCTTGCATCAAAATGGATGTGGTCGTAATCCACATCTTGCGTTCGTTATGTAAAACAAAAGGGATCTTTTCCGTTTGTGCCCCCCCCCCCCCCAGTACGTTACGCACCCCCAGTTACAGAACACGTGTCATTACATGGTATATCATTATGCAAAATTATGGCACGTGCGTCTGGGGGGTGCAAATAATATGCGCCCACTAAGCTGGGGGGGGGGGGGGTCACAAACGGAAAAGATCCAACAAAAGATATTTGGAGTATTAAAAAATTTTAGTGGACTCTGCAATATCTAGGGTTATCGTGTAATAACCGAATTGTGGTATTAGCTAACTCCATACACTGCTAAAGAATTAGAGATTAGAGGACTCGAACCTACTATCTCCAGAATTGCGGCCAGGCATGCTGCCGTTGCACCAAAGCTCTGCTGAAGCAGAAAATTTGTTAGCGTGATATACCGCAAACTGGGTGATCGCAATAGTCTTTTATTGCACTATACCAAGAGCATACGCAATTTCTTTGGATTCTGAGATTGTTTTATTTAAAAACCGATTATTCTTAACTCATTGGATTGGAATCAACCTTTTTGTTATTTTTTATAATTGGTGAGGGCTGAGATTTGCGTGACGCAGTCATTCCCATATGTTTGCTTAAAGTAACTCTACGTGACGTCAGTACCTGTACGTGACGTCACATCTATGACGTAGTTCACTG
Source organism: Convolutriloba macropyga (assembly GCF_964194025.1). Classification (NCBI taxonomy): domain Eukaryota; kingdom Metazoa; phylum Xenacoelomorpha; order Acoela; family Convolutidae; genus Convolutriloba; species Convolutriloba macropyga. Next base: position 79,303,093 of record NC_134471.1, on the reverse strand, counting down.
TTTGATATTTTTCGGTTCGATGCCAAATCTAAATACTGGTTCAGACTCATTGATTTCATAATCCTAATTATCTCCTGTAATTGACATGACCGTCCTGCTTAGCTAAGTTAATTATTTCACTTCTATAATATTTCCTTTTATTAGGAAAACAGGTACATATTGAATGCGTGTCATAGTTAGGTGAACTGCTAATATATGATCTAGTTATTGTTCATAGCAGTGATGTTTTAAGATACATTTGAAAAGGAATCTTGACTGCGTTTGGAGCGCATAATCTAATAATTCAAATCATAATTGGGAATGTTTTCACTGAATAGTTGAAATTGTTCTACATTTCTGCTTAATTGCTCTCGAACGAAGTTATTATTGATGTGAAGTATTTATTGTAACACTCGAATGAAGTAATTATTGTAACGTCTGTCTTTTTATGCCAAATTTTTGCTTGACTTTTTTGTTCTAGAACATTCTGTCGATTTCACTTTGCGAGTGACTTTTTAACGCTTTATTTCTTGATTTTTTGAGTGATTTGAATTGTGCGCATTCAGAAATTACGTCTGTTGCCAAAATAGCCCGTGTAGTGGATTATGTACCTGACGATCATTCGAGAGGTCGAGGGTTCGAACCCCCTCCCCTCCCTTAAGTCGGAGGTTTTTGCATCATAAGATTCACTAGCCTTATCAGTTGTTCGAGAGCAATTCGTCCGACGTCAGTCGGGTTATGTTTATAACTTGATATATTGCTCGAATATATAGTAGTTATGTTTGTTTCAGGTTATGGGTCTGATGCAATCGTTGCAGTGTACACCTCTTCAGTTGCTCCCAGAGAGTCTTTCACCGATTCGCTTGATTCAGGTCAGTGCTCAATTTGAACTACTTAACTGTGCATTATAGACGGGGTTATTTGAGTTTGGTTGATCTTTTACACGTATGTATTTGATAATCGTTTCGATCTCTCGTATTCGAGTTTGTAGTAATTATATTACTCCGGCTGGTGCTTTTTATGCGATCCGCTCTCGCAGGATGTTTGTCTTTTAGGGACTACTCTAGGAACGGTTTCCGCTGTGTAGAATATGACTAAGTTAAATTTTACGCCTTTTAATAGTAATTCAATAGTTACGCTACAGTCCCACCTGTAATAGTGTGGTGATAGAACCATAACTCTGATAACGGATTATAAACGGGTGAGTAATACAGCATACACAGTCTAAAAAACAAATTTTGTTCTCGTGAGAAAAAGAGTCCCCTACTCTTTTTGTTAGAGGTGTGATCTCTTAACCAAAATACTCGCACTTGATCTTATACGTACCGCGTTACAGTACTCGCCGTTCAATTGCTCTCAATCGAAAACTTTCGTAATTATTTTAGTCATGTTGGTCCCATTAATGTGGTTTTTCGTTCTACCAATTTTGTGTCTGACGGTTAAATTACAGGTCTTGTTAATACTGTTGGAGCTGAGCTTAAGGAATAACAAGCTTGCATAGGCGGGGAAAATAGAAACAAAACACTTTCTGTTGTCTTAATCATTTAATAGTTATAGTTCTAGTTCTAGTTACAGTTTGTCACGTGAGAAAAAAGAGAAAAAGGGGGAAATAACAAAAGCAACACACAGAACTCAACGTAGTAGCCGCAGAAAACGGCTGAAAGTATAACTCAGCAAAATATTGCAAAACAAATTGTCTTGAGCAGTAAATAACGCGTTACTGTGTCTTGAACTAGAAATATTCCTGAGCAGTAAATTGTTACTGTGTCTTGTATTCAAAATATTATTCTTGAGCAGTAAATTCTGTTACTGTGTCTTGCATCAACGAATTATTGGAGCTGAAATTCAACTGTTACAACCCCAACTTCTGGTATTTTCAACTTGTGAGTACAAACAGCAAAAGCCAACTTAAGTTTAAATTTAAATATTTTTGCACAAACAGGTCTTAGACATATATCTTTGTCTTCGATTTGTTTTTTCTATCGGATTGAACTGGTATACATAAAGAGATCCCGTATTGTGTGATCTGTAGCAATCCAGTTTAAATTGATAGTTGAAAAAACTAAGATCAGCGAATAGTTACGAACTAAAATAGTTAATGCAACGGTAAGTACAGCAGAGCGGATATACAGTTACAAAAGCGAACTGCATAAACGAAGTATCCGGACAGATTTTGTAACCACTCAGAACGAACTGGGCGGTGTAAAACTTTCTTTGTGAAACACAAGGAGAGCAGCCGTTACATTTGGTCCGCCGACCCGGACAGTGGAATAAACTGCTGTCCAACCCCACAGTCGAAGTGACGAAGTCATCGACGAACGAGAACAAAACTCAACGAGCATTTCAACAACGCAAAGCCAATTAGGCAAAGCAAATAGGAACGTTGAAAAGCAAAACTCAATTAAAGCAAACAAATAAAGGAGCTGTAGAGATTCAAGCTGCAGTCCCGAAGTACACAAGAAGTGACTCCGTCACCGAGTCAAAGCGTTTTGGATCGACAGATCAACAACTTGCGAAACAAGTGGATTGAGAAACAGAAAGAAGGTTTTGAGCTCATTGATAATCGAGATCGACCAAGCAAGCTCAAGACTCTTTATCAGCAGATACTGCAACTGGACGACAGCATTCAAAAACTCGTGAATAAGAAAGCTGAGACTCTCCGAGACCCAGATATTTCTTTAAAACGCAAACTTGAGAGAGAAAAATACTTTCAATATTTGAACGCAGAGTGGTTACCGTATATCCACGGAGAGACAAAAATGTCAAGCCAGCAAAGCCAGTCAACTCTTCATGCCAATGAAGAGCAACCGCCTGCGAATAATGTGCATCAATTAGAACAAAACGTTGGAATTCCAGAGTTTAACCAAAATCATGGTAACACAAGCAATGCAACGACGAATACGGTTACACGGACAATCAACCAGGATACAGAAAACGCTTCGGAAACTTCTTCAGTGAAACGTCAGGTTGAAGAACGATTTGAAATTGAATTTGAAAGAAAGTTGCAAATCGAACGAGCACAATTTGATCGAAAGATGTTGGATCTAGAAATGCAAATGAAAGAACTAGAGATGCAACATCAGCTTCGGCAAAAGGAGCGAGACCTAGAGCGCCAATTGCAAAGAACAGCATTGGAGAAAGATGACTTCCGTTCTCAATCGACTAAGGCGCGTGACAAGTCACCTTTCAATTGGACCCCAAAAGGGAGAGATGTCTCGGAGTGGGCGAATTCGATGAACGACACGCGAACGCCAATTCGACCAAGAGCTCGCTTTGACGTCAGCCCTGAACGGAATAAGCAGAGGCATTACCCATGGTACCCAAACTCTCGCGAACGCTCAGTAAGTGTTGAAGGGCGGGATATATCGCCGATAGCTGGAAGGCACTACTACAATGGACATTCAAGCAGTAGTTTACCAAAATTGAGGTTGAACAATTTTGACGGAAACCCGCTGGAGTGGCCTGAGTGGTCTAGCATGTTCATAGCAACAGTAGATAAACGCACGATTCCCAACTCAGAAAAAATGAGCCATTTGAAGACACTGCTAACAGGCAAAGCAAAATCTGCAATCTCGGGAATGGGCTATTCTGGACAGTTTTATAGTGCTGCCTGGAACATTTTAGAAAGAAAATTTGGAAGACCGCATGTAATTATAGATGCGCAGCTCGAGAGCCTACGAAAAGCTAATCAAGTGAAACCTCATGATTCAACCAGCCTGATTAATTTTTCTGTTATTGTATCTAACTTCGTGAACGTGCTCAAAGAGTACAAACATATTGGTGATTTGCAATCAAGTTCGACATTGTACATGGCAGTTGATAAGCTACCACAGGTTCTTAAAGAAAAATGGTGGTTCTACGTCGATGACAAAGACGAGGACTGGCCTGACCTTATCATGTTTGAAAAATGGCTATCACGAATGGCATTCGTGCATGAAGGTTTTTCAGCGTTTAAAAGGGAACGCAAAGAAGAAGACCGACACAACACAAATAGAGAAAAACGATTCTCGAAGACATCGAACTTCAGTGCAAGTTCAAACCTGCAAGAAACCAAGCAAATGCAAAACAACAACTGCCCACTAGCGGATGGCACTCATAAAATATGGAATTGTCCAATATTTAAGAATATGACTGTCACCGATCGCTATGCAGCAGTGAGAAAAGAACGTTTATGTTATGGATGTCTGGGGAAAGGGCATGCAATCAAAGATTGTAAAGTCCACCCGTGCGGTATAAATGGATGTACCAAAAGGCACAACAGACTGCTACACTCAGAAAACCAAATGGACGAGGGTAGTCACGCAGTTAACGTAAGCGCAGCAACAATCAACCAGAGTAACCAAGTTACTAGTTTTCTTCAAATAGTTCCGGTATCGGTTCAGAGTGGTGGTAACAGGTTGACTACCTACGCTTTCCTCGATAGTGGTTCAACAGTATCATTCATCGATCAAAGTGTTAAGGATCAACTACAAGCCAAAGGCACGGACGTTAACTTAAACATAGCTGGCATACATGGGACGCAAGATTTGAGGACAGAGAAGGTTCCTATCACAATAAAGGGACTACATTCAAAGGTGCATTCAATTGAAGCGTTTGCACACCCATCAATCTCGTTGGGAAACACAACATATGACTACAAGGAACTGAAGAACAAATTCAGACACCTGAATGTTCTCACTAACAGAACATTCAACCTGATGGAAGTAGGCATCATACTTGGACAAGATGCCTACGAAATTCAACGTCCATTGGACTATAAGATTGGAACACGAAGTGAGCCTTTCGCCGTCTTAACAGAATTAGGATGGGTAGTCAGTGGTCCCATGACAGGCAAGAAAAGTCAAAATGTTTGTCATTTTGCCTTCACAGAAGATGTGAAAGTGGCAGAAAATATCCAATCATGGTGGGACATAGAAACTTATGCTTCCAAAATAAATGTTGTAAGTCAATCAAAGAAAGAGCAACAAGCTCAGAAGTTTCTAGAGAGCACTACAAAGTTTACAGGCGAGCGGTACGAAGTGGGCATGCTCTGGAATGAACCAGAACCCAGTCTTCCAAACAACTACGGCTCAGCCCTTGGTCAGCTCTACTCACTGGAACGAAGGTTCCAACGAGACCCAAATTTAAAAGAATTGTATCAACAGTCAATTGATACAGATGTTGAAAAGGGATTTGTGAAGATCCTTGGTAAATCGGAAGTCAAAGGCACTTTCGGAAAGGAATGGTATTTGCCACACCACCCAGTACTAAACCCCAACAAACCGGGTAAAGTTCGCCGTGTTTGCAACGCTGCAGCAAAATACAAGGATGTATGCCTAAATGACAAGTTGTTAACCGGACCCGATCTGCTACACGGGTTGATCGGAACAATTTTCAGGTTTCGAGAAGGACCAATTGCCCTAACCGCAGATATTGAATCAATGTTTCTTCAAGTGCAAGTTCCTGAACGGGATAAAAGCTGCTTGAGATTTCTGTGGCGACCAACAATGAACGAACCTGTGCAAATTTAGTATCAGCGTCATGTTTTCGGAGCAAAGAGTTCACCAACATGTGCCAACTACGCTCTGAAGCGAGTAGCGATTGATAACGAGGACGAGTTCCCCATTGCAGCAAAAGCAATCCAAAACAACTTCTACATGGACGATTTCATCAAGTCAGTCGAAACACCTGAAGAAGCAATCAAGGTTTTCAAACAACTGCAACCTCTTCTCTCAAAACATGGATTTGAACTGAAGAAGTGGATCACCAACAGCGACGTGGTAACCAACGCAATCCCAGAGGACTTAAGATCAATCAGCAAAACAAAGCAGGTTGAAGTAGAACCCAGCCAGGAAGGGTCATCAGTGCTTGGGCTTCAGTGGACGATTACCGATGATAGTCTACAGGTTTGTAGAGGTACAAGCAAAGAAGTTGAGACCCCAATCACCCAAAGGAAGATCTTATCTCTAGTTTCTTCAGTGTTTGATCCTCTTGGACTGTTTGCACCATTCAGTGTCCAGATGAGACGACTCCTGAAGAGCATCTGGAGCAAAAATGGACAACATTGGGACAACTCAGTAGAACCTAACGAAGAAGAAGAGTTTCTGAAGTGGAAGGCGCAGCTTCCAGAAGTAGCAGAAACCAGCATTGATAGAAGATACTTCAGCACAGCCAAGGACAAATGGGAACTTCATGTGTTTGCCGACGCATCTGAAGACACAATGTGCGCAGTGGCTTACCTACGTTCAAAGCCCAAAGAATACTCAGCAGATTTAGCATTTGTAATCGGGAAGTGCCGAGTCGCACCGATGCGACACCTTTCCATACCACGCTTGGAACTACAAGCAGCAGTGATGGCAGTGAGACTTAAAGAACAGATAGTGAAGGAACACGAATCGAAGATTCAGAGTTGCAACTTTTGGTCAGACTCCACTACTGTGCTGCAATGGATTCATAGCTCCCACCGTAAGCAACAGGTGTTTGTTGCAAACAGAGTGGCTGAGATTTTGGATACAACTAATGTTTCACAGTGGAATCATGTGAGTGGTATTAACAATCCAGCTGACATCGGTACAAGAGCGATCGATGTTGACGAACTCAAGAGAAGTGAATGGCTCACTGGGCCGGCCTGGTTGAAGCAACGAGAGAACGAATGGCCTGAACAGTTGAATTTAACATTTGCTTCAGACGAACAAAACGACGAAATGGTTTTCTCAGCAAAGGTTGAGGAGAAGAAGCCGATGATTCAGTGGGAACGATTCAGCAATTACAATCGACTAGTAAATACAATGGCATACGTACAGCGTGTATTCAAAAAACACAAACCGGCAACAAAAACACTAAGTGTTCAAGAAAGAGAGGATGCACAAGCAAGCATCTTCAGACTACTGCAGCGAGAACAGTTTGCTGAAGAGATGAAATCTCTAGAGGCTGAAAGGGAAATTCCAAAAAACAGCAAAATCCTCCAGTTTTCACCATTCATAGACCAGCAAGGACTTATTCGTGCCCAGGGCAGAATAGGTAAAAGTCAATTGAACTTCGAAACCAAGCATCCAATACTGTTACATTGGAAGCACCATGTAGAATTATTCTTGCGAAATGAACACAAGAATAGTCATCATGAAGGTACTGAACATGTCAGAAACATAGTTCAGCAGAAATTCTGGATCCTAGGCATACGAAATGCTTTGAGATCGATCAGAAACAAATGCATTAGATGTCGAAAGGGAAGAGCCCAAACAAAGGCACCAGTAATGGCAGAACTACCTGAAGAACGATTAGTCGCATCAACAGTGTTCTCGAATGTGGGCGTAGACTATTTCGGACCATTCACAGTAAAAATTGGTCGAAGAAACGAAAAGCGTTGGTGCTGTCTATTCACATGCCTTACTGTACGTGCGGTACATATAGAGATTGTACCAAAACTAGACACTGATTGTTGTCTGAACGCAATCATGCGATTCATTGCACGAAGAGGCAAACCGGTCAAAATGATTAGCGATAACGGGACAAATTTCGTTGCAGCTGAAAAAGAACTGGCAGAGTATATAGCAGCATGGAACAGGGTGCGAATTGAAGAACATCTATTTCAACAAGGTATCAGATGGAAGTTCAACCCACCTGCATCACCACACTTTGGAGGAGTGTGGGAAAGACTGGTTAGGAGTTGCAAGAAGGCAATGTACGCAGTGCTGGGCAATCGATCAGTCACGGAGGACGTTCTGTCAACCACGATGTGTCTTGTTGAACAGACGCTGAATGCTAGACCGCTGACACAAGTCAGTTCTGATGCTACCGATTTAGAAGCTATTACTCCAAACCATTTCCTACTTGGCAACAAGAACCTTTGTTTACCGTATCTATCAGGTGCAGAGCATCTTGTTGATCATAGAAAGCTCTTCCGACAAACACAAGCTTACGCAGACCTCATCTGGGACAGATTCCGTAAAGAATACTTGCCAACGTTGAATAGTCGAAAGAAATGGCCGACCACAACGGACAGAAGTCTTCAGCAGGGTGATCTTGTGTGGTTAGTGGAAGACAGTGACAAACATGGATATTACAATCTGGGTCGAATAACCGAAACATTTGAAGGTTCCGACGGAGTGATTCGATCAGCGAAAATCCGAACAAAAGACGGATACTACAAGAGGCCCGTAGTGAAGCTCGCTCCAGTACTTCCAACTGACGATGATGTTTTCACGAAGGAAAACAGGGCCGGCGATGTTGGAGCTGAGCTTAAGGAATAACAAGCTTGCATAGGCGGGGAAAATAGAAACAAAACACTTTCTGTTGTCTTAATCATTTAATAGTTATAGTTCTAGTTCTAGTTACAGTTTGTCACGTGAGAAAAAAGAGAAAAAGGGGGAAATAACAAAAGCAACACACAGAACTCAACGTAGTAGCCGCAGAAAACGGCTGAAAGTATAACTCAGCAAAATATTGCAAAACAAATTGTCTTGAGCAGTAAATAACGCGTTACTGTGTCTTGAACTAGAAATATTCCTGAGCAGTAAATTGTTACTGTGTCTTGTATTCAAAATATTATTCTTGAGCAGTAAATTCTGTTACTGTGTCTTGCATCAACGAATTATTGGAGCTGAAATTCAACTGTTACAACCCCAACTTCTGGTATTTTCAACTTGTGAGTACAAACAGCAAAAGCCAACTTAAGTTTAAATTTAAATATTTTTGCACAAACAGGTCTTAGACATATATCTTTGTCTTCGATTTGTTTTTTCTATCGGATTGAACTGGTATACATAAAAAGATCCCGTATTGTGTGATCTGTAGCAATCCAGTTTAAATTGATAGTTGAAAAAACTAAGATCAGCGAATAGTTACGAACTAAAATAGTTAATGCAACGGTAAGTACAGCAGAGCGGATATACAGTTACAAAAGCGAACTGCATAAACGAAGTATCCGGACAGATTTTGTAACCACTCAGAACGAACTGGGCGGTGTAAAACTTTCTTTGTGAAACACAAGGAGAGCAGCCGTTACAAATACCTTGTAGCAATCTCCGGTGAGAATATTTATTTTATCTCCGCGGACCAGCTTGCAAGTTTTTGTATCTTTTGTAAATTTTCCACCTTTTTTGCAGTGCTAAACCCCCTATTACTTTTTCTCGGTGCTGAGAATGTTGAATAAGGAATAGGCCATTAATAGCAAAGCGAAGATTGCACAGTTTTGATCTCTATTATCATCGTGAACTTTGTGGTCGTTCAAGACGAATCCGTCAATATCTCAAGAGTAAAATTCCGCATTCAAAAATAAGTTTCAGTTGAAGTCAACCCCCTCGACGTCTTAAACTTCTTGTGCTCAACTTGAACTCGATATAGTGCAACGTTACTGCTTTTCGGAGTTTTAAAAGTTGTGGATATTTTAAAACAAAAATAACGCTGCGTGGTTCTTGTTAAATTCTTGTTAAAGCTGGATTATAGAGTAAGAAATTTTATCTGATGAAAGATTTGTTCATTCTTGGAGTTTGAGGCCACGCATTAAGAACATCAGTTAATTGTTGATCTGGGCAAAATTTCATTTTGTATATAATATCTACATATATTGTTATATGTTTTGTTTATAATCAAAGACTGTTCATTTTACTAAGGATTATAGATAGGTCTATAGGGTCTATGGCGTGCGATGAGGATAATAGTCAAGGCTTTGGTTTTTAGTTCAGGACTTGCCTTGAACTAGTCAGGTTTTTTAAATTGCGTCAATTATCTTGGTTACCATTTGAATTTTTTCATTTTCAGTGACTTGCACTGCTGTGCATTTGAATTTACGTGATGTCTGTTGTTACTCTCTGTAGCGTCAGTTTTTTGTTCAGTCAATTTGTGTTTTATACTTTTTTTTAATTCATTCAGCCGAAAGAAATTACTTCTGCACTCAATGAAGTTTATTTTTTATAACATTTTTTCAATTGGAGATCTATAGAATTAATCTAAGCGGTACCTCAAACTTAATTGTTCTAGTTTTCGAGGATTCAATTTTTGAACTTTTCTTCTCGAACAACTAATGAGCTCTGTGCTTTTTTGAGTTTTTCTTTAATGAGTTTTTCTTTCATGTATCATATAACATTACCACTCCGAAACACACTCCCTCAGAATTCTAGAAAATAACGTGGTCAAATTATTAATTGCTCTCGAACGAAAAGCAAATAATAATTTGTTCGTTCGAGAGCAATATTGGTCCTAATAACAGATGCCATACTACGAACTGTATCTTCAAGTGAATTGGTGTACGACAATTTTCATGAGGTGCCACTTTTCGTGTTTAACAATAGAACATCGGGAACGCCTTTTAATTTCATTCCAATTTCTTTTTCCCGTGTATTAAATATTTGTTTTGTCTTAATAGTTAAGGCTTCTATCATGATTCAATGCGGAGATGTAGAACAAAACCCAGGGCCAGTTCTGAAATACGCTGAGTGCGTTAAAACAGTAGGCGCGTCTTTTAAGAATAATGTAAAGATTTTCTCCCTTAATTGTAGAAGTATTGCTGGTCAGAACTCCACCTTAAAGCAATTAATGGATGATTTGGGAAAAAGCACAATTTTTGGCTTTACAGAAACATGGCTCAAAATGAATGACGACATCCGTTTTTGGGAAGAACGCAGTGAAAATTTCCAATGTTTCAGAAAAGATAGGAATCTTTCCTTACATGACAAAACAAGTGGAGGTGGTCTGCTGCTCTATATACCTAGACCATTCAAACCTAAAGAACGTTCAGATCTTACCACCATCTCGGAATCCCGTTTCGAAAGCATCTGGGTAGAATGTGTGTTCAATAAAAAAAGTTTTTGATAAATGTTTCGTACTGCCCGACCAAACAGCTTTCTGAAATATCTGTCAGAACTGGCTCTGGGAATTGACTGTGCTGCAGCTGAGAACAAACGAATAATTTTGATGGGCGATTACAAAATTGACTTTTTTCAGAAGAACGAAAAACGAAAACTAGAAACGCTATTTATTCCGTACGGTTTGGTGTCATGTAACACAAAGATAGGGACAAGACAGAGTATCAATAAGACTGCACTGATTGATTATATCATCACAGAAAACTTCAAAAAGTGTTTTGTTACAGAGAGCATCTTGAACAGTGATCATTACGGAACAGTTGCTATATTAGAAGAAAAAATGATGATGAAACAAATGCCAATCAAAAAAACTTCGACAAAAAGAACTATTCTAAAGAAAAATTCCAGGAATATATTCGGAGTTCAGATTGGAGTCTTTTCCGGATGTCACAAAATGCTAACGAAATGACGTTCCAATTTTGTATCATAGTCGAGCAAGCAATAAATGTGCATGCACCATTGAAATCTTGTTTTGTGAGGAATGATAAACCGAAAATTTTCCTTAATAGAAATAAATTACTATCTGGAAAAAATTTCAAATCAGAAAATGAAGTTTCCTTGTTAAAAGACTTTATTTCTCTGAACACAGAAAAAATTCGGTGGAAATTTATACAAGAAGTTAGGAACAATGAAAAACAACGAATTGTAATAGACACTCTGCGTAACAGCTTCGGTGAGCGTATTACGAACGGAAAAAACATCGCAAACCTTTTGAACTTCAAGTTTTCAGTTTTGGGGGAATACTTTGGCGAAAGTAAAAAATTTGATAAAACATTGTTCTCAGCTGATACGGGAAATGCAAATAGATTTTTCTTCAAATATGTTACTTGTAAAGAAGTCCATGATTTAATAAAATGTTTGAATGTGAATAAACCTTTGGGTCCTTCACAAATTCCCGCATGGGCGTTGAAAGATGCCCAATCGGTCCTTGCAGAGCCTCTCTGTTTTCTGATAAACGAGTTTATTTCTGAGTCTTCTTTTCCGACTGACCTCAAAAAAGCTTTGGTCTCACCTCTTTATAAAAAAGGAAACAGAAGATCCCACTAACCAGCGTCCAATATCAGTAACCGGCGCATTGGCAAAAATTTTTGAGCAAGTTAAAAGGAACCAAATTAATATTTATTTGATCTCAAATAACTTGCTGTCACCTAAACAATTTGGATATAGGAAAAAAGTGTCCACAACAGATGCCATTCTACAATGTACGGAATATGTAAGAACTGAAATGGAAAAAAAGACTACAGTTTGTGGAGCATTCCTCGATCTCTCAAAAGCATTTGACTCAATCTCACACGAAATACTAATAGAAAATTTGAAATGTTTAGGATTCGACGGAACATTTACACAATTGATTAGATCATATTTGAAAGACAGAACTCAAAAAGTAGTTTTCTCGGGAAATGAGTCCGACTGGATTTTACTTAACAGAGGTGTGCCACAAGGGACAGTATTAGGACCAATATTGTTCAACATTTATGTGAATGATCTTCATAGAGCTTTTGATAATGACAATTGTCAAGTAATCCAGTACGCCGATGACACTTTTCTCTATTCTTCTCATACTAATGAAAATACAGCCAAAGTTATTTGGAAAAAAATATTGAAAAACTATGTTATTACTTCCAATCACATCAATTAATGATGAACAATAAGAAGACAGAATATATCGTGTTTGCTCCAAAAAAAGCACGAACTCCGTCTTATCTCAATGTTAACGATGTGAACATAGGAGAATCTTCGTCGGTAAGATATCTAGGAAAAATATTAGACAACAAATTAAACTTCAAAGAAGAGATCAAAAGAATACTCTCCAGAATAGCGTGCAGCATCAAAATCTTGAAAGATATAAGGAACTGTTTTCCTATAAAAACTAGAGTAAGACTATTGAACGCGCTTGTTTTAAGTCACATTCAATACTCATCTCTTATGCTTGTTGGTATCAGAAAAAATCTCATGATAACATTAGAAAAACAACTTCATTGGGGAATAAAAGTGTGTTTCAAAAGAAAAAGTATGATCGCTCGACTGATTTAAAAATAAAGAACAGAATCATGCCTGTTGAATTCCTTCTCAAATATCGATGTATGGTATTTTTCTTGAAATATGTTAGGAAACAATTACCAGCTTTTAGTAACAACAATGTATTGCAAACTTCCAATTGTAAACAGAATGCGAGAACGGGAAAAATTTATCCGGCTATGAAAAGTAATTCGGAATTCCTCGATAAATCATTGATGCTGCAAGCCATGAAATTGTACAATGAATTTCCATATGAACAAAGACAAAAACTCGATAAGGTTAAAAACATCAAAGGTTTTTTGAAAGAATTCTATTTCAAGGAATATATGAAGGACCCAAAGGCATTGGAATACAGAGATTTGTTGAGGGACCTTTTTTAATTTTTCATTGTTTTTAATTTCCTTATTATCCAATATATTTTTTTTTATTTTTTTAGTATTCCAAACGTTGTAAATAAAATATATTCTCATTGTTTTATGTATTTTAGAATTTGTACATTGCCATTTTGTTGACACTTTTAAGTTGTGTAACATTTTGGAATTCAATGTTTCTTTTTTATTTGACCACCAGTTATTTTCTAGAATTGTAAAGGTGTTGCTCTTTTTTATGCAAATTAATAGCCGAGTGGGCAGTGATTCTGGTGAGGGAGCAGGAGGTCCGTGTTTCGAATGCCATCATGGGCAACTTTTTTCTGCACTCATAAAGAAAAATTTATCTAGGCTACAACCCCTGAATTAAATTGCCTCTCCTGTCGTTCGAGAGCAATTCTTCCGACATTAGTCGGTTTATGTTCTACTTTCTTGCTCTGATTGTTTCAAATCCAGTTAAGGAAAGTCACGCAAGTCTATTGCGCTATATTTTATCGCAAAATCTTCCGGTTATAATTAATTGACTTAATTTAGATGAGTGCTTAATTTAGATGGTTCGATTCGATGAGTGCTTTCGTTTATATCCATAGAAAAGGAAATTTACTTGAGCTAACTAGTGATTCCATGGCTTAGTTGTTACACGTTTCTTTTCACAAATTGTGAAAAAGTTATTCAAAAACATCGGAAGCAGTAATTGAAGAGTGTTGTAGTATATTAAGGTACACGTGTTTTGTTTTAGATAGTTGCGTGGGCTTCCGTATCGCTTTGTTCAAGTATTAAACTGTGTAATTGTGGTACCATTGCGAGAACGATTTATGATCATTCTTTGTTGTATCTAGCTGGAAACGAGACTGGAGGTGGACGTGGTTGTACTGATGATAGTGGCTATACAGAAGACACGCCAACTGCAGCCTTCAGTGTGAACAGTCCTCTCCAGACAGTGTTTGATGAATCGACTCAACAGGAGTGCTTCATTTGCTATGACTCTGAGAGGGACGATGCAGGCCCATTGATAAAACCGTGCAAATGCAAAGTGAGTTGGTTGTGCTGGTCGTTTCAACGTTTAGATAATTCGGATGTTTTCCTAACACACCCCCCCCCCCCCCCCCAGCTTAGTGGGCATTTAACATCTACGCCTCCTGGGCGGACGTGCTATTTTGGTACATAATAGCGGGCTATAAAACAACACATAATTTCTGTGGGGGGGGCATGAAAAAACTGGGAGTGGGCATTGTTACAGAGAAGTACCGGAACATACACAAGGAATTAAAGTCCTATATCTTTGAACTGCTCTCGCTCTGTTTGTAGAAATTGTCCTTAATACGTAGGCCTAACTGAGCAAGTTAATTATTTTCGAAATGTGGGAAAATAGTTAGTCAGGAATGGTGGAAGTTGAAATGGAATTTATTAACTCTGGAAACAAAAATATGCGCCTCTAAATCTTATCTGCGAAATTTGTTGTTTATGGTGGTTAAGTGAGCGCCAAATGTCAACTTTAAATGCGGATGTCGGTATTGAAATCAGAATCGTGTATTTGAACCTGTGATAGAGTTGCGTAATTCATGTACCATATAGGTGAAATTTCTGACAAGAGATTTTTCAGGGCGATACTTCAGTTGTGCATCACGATTGCCTCAGAAGGTGGATTCTCGAATCATTAGGAGGTATTCAGCATGATTCTGAAGCAACTGAGAGGATCACGAATTCAACATTATCATCTAGTCCTCGACAGCAATCTATCAGATCATCTTTAAGAACAACCACCACCACAACAAATGGACATTATACGTCGTTGTACCAACCTACAGCTTACCACCAGATACCGAACATGGAGACATCCGATGATTCCAGAGTTGAATCTGTTTCTTTCGGACCAAGTCGGTACTTCTCTTCAAATTACCCCGCATATTCGGGTATCGCGTCCTGTGACCCACCTCAGACTATGATTAGGGTTAATAACTTGGACTCGCGTTGTCATAATGAAAATGACGTAGGTTCCAGAAGAGTCGGGGAAAGTGGTTCTTCCGAAAGTGGCCAATATCAAGGAAGTATTAACGGTGGACTAAGCAACGTAGTGGGGTCCAGGACGCGTTTGGACAATTCTGTGACTTCCAGTACCAGCCAGAGGAATTTGAGCAGTTTGACAACGAGGCTGGAAGCGCCGTCTTCTTTTAGGACAACTACCACTGCAGCTTCGACATCTAGCGGACCTCTTGGAGCTCTCAGCAGTAGTTTCAGGTTCGTCTCATCACATGAACAATAATTGTTAGCGTCATCCATCTGTCAAGCTTTTATTTGCTCCGTTCGTTTTAAATTGAATTAAATTGAACTCATTTACCAAGGTACAAAGATTAACAAAACAGAAAGACCTTAGCATCATTGAAACCTTGTTAGGGAAACCGAAGAGCGACAAAGCTCGACCAGCGGTAACCCTAAGCATAAATTACTTAACACTGCACAGAAACCCAATTTTCCTGGTTCTATTAAAAAAAAACTGTTTTATCAGTTCACTTTTTGCAGTAAAATTTTCTCATATCACTAAGTGACAAAAATTGATTTGTTTATTTCTGGAATTGTTTGTGATATTGGCATTGGTATTGATGGTACGATTGTTTATTTTTCAGGTTGTCAAGTGGTGGCCTCGGTCTGCTTCTGGGTGGAACAGATGCTCGGAATCAACTCAAATGCAAAGTGTGTAACCAGCCCTACCAACTGCAAACCTCTTTCATGATACAGTGCCAAGTTAGCATTAAGTATTTGGTTTGTGATTTTATTCAAGGTCTTATTCGAATTAACTCGGGCTCTTTTCCGTTATTGAACCCCAGTACGTTGTGCTCTCCTGGTTAGAAAAATTATTGTCATTGCGTAGCAAATAGTTATTTGGGAAAATATAGGACATACGGGGTCGTTCACATTATAGACCCCCCCCACTCAGTGGTCATATAACCTAACCCCCCCCCATCATGGTTATTATACCGTAATGAGGGGCTGTAATTTGGTGGTGGGGGAGGGGGGTATGATGAAAAGACCCGGGCATACATTTCGAGACTGCAAATTATCTGGAATCACTAAGGTCTAGCTATGGAATTGAATGCCCTTTTGGTGGGCTTGGACCCCAAACCTCTATTTACTCTCTGGGCTTAGACTTTAGATTCCTCAACTTGAGCTAGCTGAAACCAAAGCTTGCTCCACAGCACTCTTTTGAGAAAATTTTCTCGTTTTTCGGTTATGCTATGGTTCTATACTTTTGAATTATTTTCGTGTCATTGATGTTTGTCTTAAGTCGCCCTTATGGGAGCAATATCCTCGACGTTATGATTTCTGCTTCCCTCTATTTGAGGCTTAATATATTAGCTTTACCAGTCTACTGTAAATAATCTGCCAAAATATTACTATCAGAGTTAGAATAATTCTCTTTTTTTTGTACTACTGTGTCATGCGATATAGCTTCAAATTATGCGTGTGTTTTAGGCTCAGAATTGGAAGGTGTGGCTGAGGTGGGTTTTGGGACTGTCTGCGATGACCGCCCTGCCATTCGCAGCCTCTGCCGTCTTCCAAATCACAACTGAGCCAGCTCCTAGAGTACTATGTTAGTACTGTCTGCTCTTTCTATGTTCGCAGAACGTATATTTGACCCAGTAATAATAAATTGGTCAGATATCAGTAGTATATAATACCTACGTAAAGAAAGGGGGGGTTATCATTCGACTCTTAACCATAGGATAATAGGTAGTGGCGGTTAAGTGGGAATAGGATAGGCGGGATAAAATCTTTCCGCCGCTGTTTATATCCCTCTCCTATTCAATCTTTCCCTTTTGAGTCTTGCCGCTTTTGTTTCCCTTTAACTTTGCCTTCTGTCTCGCCGCTTGCTTTTGATTTCAAAACACTCAAACAAATTAAATTAAAACCAAATTTCACACTGCATGCAAAATCAATACTGGTTCAGTTTTGCGTGTCTCTCTCTGGGCAATTAAATTTAATTATGCACACTAATATCGCCTTGCAGTTTTGCACACTGGGCCCTCTGACTCGCTTTCACTTGCTTCTTCTGCCTCAAAATTAATGAACGGATTATCGGGCGTAGAGTTTTCTTCAAAACTGGCATCGAAATCAACGATATCGCTACTTTCAATATCCGAATCATTTATATTCTGAGCAGCGACAAAACCGGGGTCTGGTGGTTGCCATGTGTTGGAGCTTTGGGTGGTATCTGGAGAGGAGTGTGGTACAACAAAACTATTATCCCACTCTGGGCTAGAGCTCAAAAGTAAGTCGCTAAAATCGTCATAATCCCATTCCACATCGTCGTTATTCCAATCAATTTCATCGATAGCATAATCGACAATTCCATAATGGCCAAACGGGAGGGTTTTTATGCCATCGGGTAGTATATAGCGCTTGTTGTCAAAAGCTGACAGACAAATTTTGTTTGTAGTAACTGTCTGCAGCCTGTGGTGGTCGGACACAATCCTGGTGTTCTCTGAGCGCAGGTGGTTTCCAGTGCTGAGAGTGTTTAGGAAGTCGACGTGGCGAAGATGTTGTTGTGCGGCCCTCGTCACCCCTTTTGCTGAAAGTTTTCGACAACCTAAAAGAAAGAAAGAAATGAGAAAAATTAGGTGCTATTATAATTACTAACCCCCTATGTAAATATAATACGATTTAACACCTTCCAGATGCCTAATAACCCAATACGAATTTTTATACAACGACTAACAATTTTGTTTTATGAGAGAATAAACTTACTTTTTGACAGGATGGAGTACAGCTTCGGCTTCAAACAGATAAAGTCAGTAATATAGTCGCCGGCGAATTCGTCCTTGTATTTGAGGACGACTCTTTTGTTAGTGGTATCGTAAAGAAAGTGATTGGGTGGGTAATTTGAGAAATCAAAATGACTTAATACTGACTGAGGCTTCTGCGATAACTCTGTATAAAAATCGTCGCTTTTTATCGCATAAAGGAGACTATCTGTATCGCTGTAAAGAAGGCGACAATTAAAGTTGGGGCGCATGACATTGTAATGGAATGAGTACATGTGGAATTTTGCAAGATCTAATATAGTCGCTCCCACAATAGTGGGAGTGTTCCAATAAATGGACTTCGGCCGTGTGGTCAAGGCTGCTAAATTCTCCCCAAAGATCATATAGCGATCAAACTCAAATCTGGATATTATCTTCAGCGCATGCTCGGCATCTCGTGAGATTGTTATTTTATTTCTGCGTCTTTTCGATTCGCAGTTTTTACCATAAACTGCATTATTCATCAGTTTATAAAAGTTCTCTTCAAACTTGTTTGACGCAACTTGCCGCTTTTCACTATTTAGTGTAATGTATGGCGACAGCCAGTTTTCTTGTCGAAATTGAAGCACTCTGTGAACTTTCCTGATTACCAAGCCGAGTTGGACATAAAGTTTAAGCAGTTTGTAGTGGACCACGTATCTCTCTTTATCAAAGAACGTTTGCAGGAGTTTCTTTACTTTGGAAGATGGGAGATTGTGTTGTTCTTTTAATTCGATCTGGTAATCGCTCAACCACTCATCTTCAACCACGTCTTTTGTGGGCGCCAACGGAAAATCGCGATGCTCATCATGAAGGCTCGGCGAGTAAGAGATATCGACCTCTACAAAGTATCCAATGCTAGCGTCATCGGCGGTGTCCAAAATCTCTTGAAGTTGAATATCTGTGTTGAACGCAAAGTCGGCGAGCGGTAGTTTCTCTAATTGCATTACGCCACCATAAAGGTTATTAGCGTCGACACAGAAACCAAAACAGGATTCCTTCGTGCTATCGTGGTTGGGAATATAGGAGTTATTTGCAGTGAAGCGCCGACTTTCAAAGACAGATGTGACTCCACCGCGAATTGCGGGTTCAATCATGTCCAAGTGTTCGCGCTCAGTCAGTAACTCGACATTGGCTTTGCAGATTCTAAGTGATGCTTCCTTAGCCATATTGGGTAGGGTGAAGAAATGCATACAGTCCAGTTTATACGTATCGAAACTCAACTGTCGATGGAATTCGCAAACACATGCGAGTAGTGCACAGTCGAGCTTCAAGTATGAGTCATGATAATCCTGCAGTGTTCCACATTCCAGAATTTCCCACATCCTGCGTGCATGTTCTAAATTAGTCTCCGTTACCTTCACTGCCCCTCCGTCCAGAGTGTTACCCCACTTGCTCAGTGGTGGGAGACTGGTGTCACTGAACTTGGACCGACTAGTCACATAAAAGTAAGGGTAGTAGCCTTTCTGTTTAAGTAGCTGAAGGTTAGCATCAGATAATGTAGAAAACATTGCCCTCATTATTTCGAAACGGTCATCGGGTAAAATTTCAACAAGTTTCTCTAAAGAACTGTTCATCATCTTGAAGGAGTCTATGAATCGAAGATATTCGTAAACTTTCACTGTTTTTCCCTTTTCCGTTACGAAAGTGTCAATAAGCACACCAAATGTCATTGATATGTATTTTTCGTCGGTGGCTGGTATGACGCTGATGGTTGTGGTTGGCTCGCAGTTGTTCAGTGCCAAGCAAATGTGATGTAAGTCATAATTTTGAATATTATGACCCACAACAGGGGTGAAATTGATATTTCGTCTCAAGCGATTGCATTTCTCATGTGCCCATCCCAAGAATTTACCACTGTAGTGGCAATGGTCCAGGTCAATTGTGTTCTCTGGATCTTCCGTTTCTGAAAACGATTTTTCACAAATCCAACAGTGCGTAGCGTTAGACTTTCCCAAGTTTCGTCTACATGATGAAAGATTGGCTTTGATGAATGGTGATCTATCACTGTTAGCGCAAAGCCACACGGTTCATGTATCTCCTTGACCTGTGTAAAGGCTTTATCACTTGGTCCCTTGCAAGAAGACACGGGTCGTAAGAAAGACTCGAAGTCAAAATAGATAACAAGAGGGACAAACCATGTAGCAGCCAAGTTCGTGAATTTGTATGAGTTGTTCTCACTTGAAGGCATATGAATAACAGCAGGTGCATTTTTGCAACAGTTATTGAGATGTAGGTTGTAACTTTCAAGTCCTTCTCGACAAATCAAAAAACAGTTTCGACAAATTTTGTAGGAGAATCTGTAATCAAGTCCTCGCACGTAGCAAACAACCTTCACCAGGTTTGTAATGAGGACGTAGTGATGACGGTCACAGTCGTACAGCAAAAGTAAATCCATTACAAAATCTGAGCTGTATGACGAAATTTTTAGAGGGAAAAACTGGCCGTTATCGTATCCAAACACGTTTACCTGAACGTTGTTGAGTGTTTCAAATTGAGGAATGTCTGCAAAGCCCATGGGCATAGTAAAATCGCCCAGAGGTTGATGCAGTCCTGGTTGATTGTATGTAGTTGGTGAAGTTTTGTCGGTTTGATAGTTTCGATCAATTCTATCTAAACTTATCTGATGATACATGTGATAAGCGGCCACAAAGCAATACCTGAAGCAATCTCGATCTTCATGGTTCCTTACGTTGAGCAATCCTCTGCAGTTGGCAATTTTTGACGGCAACGCGATGTATGATGAACCAAGAATTGGTCTGAAACGCGCGAATTTGACGTCAACTTTGAGAACTTTTTCGAGTGTCCAACCACTCCCCAAAGAGTTGAATGTTGTCAATACGCTCATCATCTTCTCCACCATTTGCCAATACGCTTCATCCGACAGTCCGTTTGCATAGACAGGAGTCATCAGAGAGTTTGCGTATATTTCAATACGGTCATCTTCTGGCATATCTGGCTCATCATACATAACTTTGACAAGCCGCAATTTTGCACACAGTTGAACTTTTTGAGGACCCTGGGTCAACTGCTCACTTATTAGAGTGTCTATTTTGGGTTTTTGTATCCGCATAAAGTTTTCGAGATCATTGGACTCTTCGGCCGCTGTTGACTCGAACGATCTCAGTACTCCATGGAATGCACTTTCCAACGGAGTGTCTCGAGGCTGAAATTGTTCACCTAGGACGGGTAAGTGATGAACGGAAGTCATATGCTGTACGTAAAGATGGCAATCGTTGAATCCGAGTAGGCAGCTTTGACAGCAATTGGTGAATCGTTGGTGTGCAGTTTTCATGTGTTCTTCGAGCAAAGAAATCTTCCGACAAGTAAACTCACATAATGAGCATTGATATACGGGTAAACCAATCTCATCAGGATGGAGTTTATGCTCATGCCTGGAGCGATTTCCTTTTGTACTCAGAATAGAATCACAATAACGACACTGGAAACCCATTTTTGAATTGTCTAACTTTAGTAAGAACGAATTGTTAAACTCGAGTACGAACAGTAGAAACGAATGAACAAGAAATGGCTTCTCGGGTTTACAGTATTAGAGACTACAGTACTGCATAGGCGCCAAATTCGAAGTTTTGAAATGCTGTTTTCTGATTGGTCGGTTTTGGCGCATACCTTTATTTCGAAATTTTGTTACTTTTGAGAGAAAAAAGATGTGTTTTCAACTCTCCATTGCAATCGTATGCCAAAATATACCACCACAGGGAACCCTACCGAGTATTGCTGATCATCGTTTGTGTCAAAAAACTTTTTTTGAGAACCTGGAAAAACATGCTAATATTCAAAATTGTAATAAAAAGCGCTATTTTATGCATTTTCAATTACGGATGGTTAGAGTTGTCCTACGTTCTTAAGTGTGATGAGCAAAAATGCTCCCCGTGCCGAAAAACATAGGACCCATATAAAAAAATTGCTCAAAAATAAACAGAAAAAAAGTTTGTTTTTCTGTCAATCAAGTCATTAATTAACAATTACATGACAATTACATGACATAAACATGTGTCTTTTTTCTGAGGCCTTTTTTGATGACAGCTGTTATGAGATAAATTTACACTGAGGGCCCAATAAGTCCAAAAATTTAAAGAAAACCAATCTAACATCTTTCCTTAGGGTACTTCATATGCTAATTAATGCCAGATGTTAATGTGACATTAATTGCCAGATGTTTCGAAAATCGGTGAAGGAGCCGTTTTTTGATGATGATGCTTATGAGCAATAATGTCGGGCATCAAGCAGTGAGTATAAAACCGTTGCAAAAATTTGAATTTTTTTTTTCAGTAATTAGTAATTAGGTTAATTAACCCTTAATTAGTCGCTAATTAGAGGCTAATTATCTCCATAACGGATAGGTAAAATTTGACGAGTGTGATGAGATGTTTTGTACTTTAGAGTATGCTGAGTCTTACTGAACAATCAGTTTCATCCCAAGTATTTTTTGGAACCCTCTTTTTTGGGGTCAAAGGTCAGAGGTCATGTGTTAAAAAAATTTTTTTTTTGAGTTTTTTTCGTTTTTTTTTAACTAACAAGCTCTTTTTTTTTCAATTGATCCCCAAGTAACAAATGAGAGTTGATTCTAGTGTAAGCTGAAGAGGGCATCTACTGAATTAAGTGTCAAAATTTGACGTTTGAAATGCATTTTTTCGAAATATTTTCTTTGATTATTTTTTATTTTTTGAACAGTTCTTCGACTTATGAATTGAATTTGGAATTCAATCCATGCTACAGCTGTGGCATGGAGTTAACATGTCATTAGCGTCAATACCGCATACTCTCACATATGGCTATATCTCTAAACTTTATGTTTAATATATATAATAATAATAAAAATTTTGCAGATTGGGAAAAGTATTTCTGGATATAATATTGAAAAATCTCACCACGTCATAGTAGTTGTAATAATTGAGTGTTTGTTAGGAAACAAATGTTTACGTCATAATGAAAATCTTTTCTGAACATGTTCGAACTTGGTCAGTAGCAATGTTTTAATTTCTTTGACTCAGCAGATTTAAAGCTATAAAACAGATTTAAAAAGTTAAATTCAGCTTTTAAAAAGTTGAAATCACACATTCTTGAAACAAAATCAAGTTAGCATCTTACTATATAAAAGAGTTTTGTGATGATCCATTAAGTTTAGTTTTCAAGTTAATCAAATAAGTCCATTAAAGTATTCTCAGGTAGCCGTTTCTTTGGTGCATTGCAAATCTTTGGCGTGTCTGTGACACCAAAAACACGTGCTGGTTCTGGTGTTTGAAATTGTGTAGCTGACAGTAACGTTGTATCAAACTGGTTGTCACTAAACAGAGCCGTAGAATTGTTCTTTTGAATTCCCGCAAAGAGAGATGGACTAGATGCCGGTGTCAAACTGGGACTCGGATCAACTGCTGGTGTTACTGGCAAGCTGGCTGAATCCAATTGGGATTGATTTTCTGGGGAGCATGGTGATGACTTTATGCCCCACATGTCAGCTAAGTTTTCGCAAGCCTGATAAGCCCCTAGCTGGTTTTCAAACAGAGGCACACAGTGGCAATCGTAACGAAACAAAATTCGTTTAACGTCGTCAGGTAATGACTCCATGCCAAGATGTTGAAATGTTGGCAAAGTTTTTGGAGGTAAATGTCCTCCTGATGTAATAACACTGCAATCTGCTGGTTCTGTCTTCTCTGGTAAAGAAGCAATTGCGTTAATGAAAAGCTTGGGTATCAAGCAGTGCTGGTAAGTTTGCCAAACATCGCCTTGTCTCTTCTGTTGAATAAGCACAACAAAGTTTTCGAACACTGTCTGATAAACCAATGTTCGCTCCAAGGAAATTACAGATTCAGCAAGTATTTGAACGGACATAATTTTTGTACAAATTTTGAGAAAGAAACTAAAACCAATTTGATAGAAGACGGTTGATAGGTGTTTGTCTGGTAACGAACTGTTGAAAGAAAGCAAAGTGCACTGAACGCAAGGTTTAAAGAAAATGAATAACTATTTTTAAAGTAATATTGCACAACGTGTAATTCAACAAATTATATCTGGGGTCAAATATGGTTTTAATTTTGGTATTGTATGTGCTCTGATATATGCTCTAAATTTTGTTATTATACATGGGTCGATACACTTTACAGTGTGTACTAACTCAGTTCTTATCCAGAGCGTATTTTATTATTAGCATTTCATTGTACGCTGGTGCATGTTTATTCTTATCAGAATTTCCTTACTGCTGTAGGTTCACTTGTGCTTCTAATTATATCACACACCCAGGGTCACATCTGTTCCAAGTTATAAACATATGGTCCGCATATAATTCCAATAAACAGTGTACACTGCACTGCTGGTCCAAATACACACCTAGGGTCACATCTGTTTTCTCTATAGAACCAAAACATGTGGTCCGCATATAATATCAATAAACAGTGTACACTGCACTGCTTGTTCAAATGCCCACCCAGGGTGGGTCACATTTGTGTTCTCAAAACATATGGTACGCATATAATTCCAATAAAAAGTGTACAGTGCACTCCTGGTCCAAGTACACACCTAGGTTCACATGTTTTTTGTCTTATCTAAGGTCACAGCTGAAATTAATTATGCAATATGTGAACAACAGACAGACTCAAGTACGCCATAGGCGTACTTGAGCCTGTATTCACAAATCATTTGGATTTAATTAGGCAGTTTGACGACACTTGTTTAAACCCAACTTGCCGCCCCATTGAGTTGGAGTTTTACACATTATAACACTTGAAAGTAATAAAACAAGTTGCACACTATGCCTTTCACGTCCACTAAAGACACAGAGTTTGGAGATTGTTATTTCGATATTTCCAAAACTGATAAGCGCTTAATCAGAGCAACGCTGAAAACCTATGAAAGGACAGGGACATATGTATTTCTGAAATTGTTCAAAAAAGCAACAGACGATTACGAGTTTGAACAGAGAATTTCTCTAACTCTTGGAGAGTTTGAAAATTTGGTCAGCTCAGCTAGCAAAATACAGAACTCAGTGGCTGACCAGCTGTCAACAACAAAACCACCACTAGCGAAGAAACCAAAAATTCAAAAAGAAGTTGCCAACAACGATGGTTGAGGCGATGTTTGAGCGTTCTCCAAATTACTTTAAACAATTTCAGAAACAGTTCAAATTTCTCATTCTTGAAGAAAAACCTAGCTTTTCTATTGGAAATTTTTATGCAGTGTGTGCACATTTTGATTCCGAATTTTGCAATTTAGTAAACAGTCATTATCACGTTCTGATTGATACAACTACTTTTGAAAACGAAACAGTGAAACGATATCAGAGCTTTCCTGTGCCTTGTGTTTATACAGCTTTCAAATTCTTGTTTTGGACTGCACCAAACTTGGAGACTAATGGAGACGTTTTTACAAAACTCAAATTGGCAATCGAATTCAACGGTTCGGGAGAAAAAACCGATTCACAAGCAGTGCGCAAACGACTGCCAGCTTTTGCTAACCACAACAACTTATCGAAAAGCAGCTCTGCAAAACAAACAAATGTCAATCTCAAACCGAGTGCCAAGATGCCAGTAGTTGCTCAAAAAACTATCTACAATGCCCGGCCTCCATCGAAACAAGTTCAAACTGATTTTGTTAATAGTGAAACTTTACGAAGAGTTGAAACAATTTTGTATGGTCCTCATTCTGGCGCTTTTTGTCAAATTATGGATATTTTTATGAGTGGATATGGAAAATTGAATATTGATTCTGATTTATTGAGTGTTCGCTTTGTGTATGAAGAAAAAGTAAAGTTTTGAAAAAAAAATAAATTTCTCAAGTTAGTAAGGTTAGAACATCATATGAAAAGCGAAACGAATCAATTCATTATCGCTAATATTTACAAGTTTTTGAGCATTGAAAACAAAATGAGCAATATAAATACAAAAAAGTCCACAAAGTTTAGAGTTTGCTCTTTGAATTGGTTGATTCTCCAAGAGTTGATAGATGTTGTGATTGCTGCCAACGGAAACGATTCTTTGATATAGGTGTTTGTACGATGAAATGGGCTGACCAAGGGGATCGGCAAACAAAAGTTGATTGTTTTTTCTGCATAATAGTAACCAGTGGCTGCCAATATTTTCAGCAGTCGCTGCATTAACAATAAGGAAGCTGTTTCTGTTCATTTTTTCCGGAAAGTTGTTGGCCGCAAACACACCATGGAATTTATATTTAAGAGTTTTGCAACCTTGGATTAAACCATTAATATCATCTTCATCCATCATTAATTTGTCAGAATGTGATTCTTTGATACTCTTCTTGCACTATCAACAAATATTGTGCTAGCTTTTTCGCCAATAATGAATATTTCTATATTGTTCGGTAAGGCCGCAGAAAATTTCAACTCAATAGAAATTGACGAATTTGTGAGCTCAGGATGAATAAAATCGTGGGATGCTTGTTGGGTGCTGGTCAAATCAAAAACCATTATGAAATGATTTGGGTAATCTGTCAAACTTATTCCATGACCATTGTCGATGTAAGCTAAATCGGATATTGTGTTAAAGTAAAGACGTTTGTCATCACTTGTTGATATCGGACTGTCTGCCACAGGTAAACCGTTTCGATAAATATAAATCTGCTCAAGGTTGAATTTGCGGAAATTAAATGGATTTTGTCTGTTGTTACCAAGAAACGCTTCGTTAGTGTTCAGACAAATTGCTAGTCTACGAATCGGTTCTCTGGCAAAAATATCTTCTTGTTTCCAACTGTGGAGACCCGTTGACGCCAGAAACGTTTTTGTTAGAGTCTCCAGGTAGGGATACGAAGCTGGACTTGTTAATAAAGTTTTTTCAATAGCCGATACAACATCATCGTTTAATGTCATCTTGCGCACATACAAATTAGCTTCGACAATTTTTACTTTGTAGTGCTTGGCAGCATCGTCAGACATTATAACAAAATCATCTATTGACCGTCTAAATGCAATGCGAAGTGTCACACCACTTAGCAAATGTCTGTCACAGGTGAAAAAGTCGACTGCAACTTTACCGTAGAATGTGCACTCAGCTGATTGCCTCACTATTTTTTCCTTCTGTTCACTTCCGCAGTTGACAGCGCTCCTGGATTTTCTTCGTAGGAGTAACCCTGACATGCCAACCAGGTGTTTTTTGCATCTTTGTTATGTGAAAATTCTGTTTCAATAAAACTTTTATGAGCATAGTTTCCGTTAGCGTTTGAAATTTTTAGTCCATTAGCAGACACTGTACAGTCAGAGAAGAGTGAATGTAACACATTATTGCAAAAATAGGGAGCATCTGTCTTCGTAACATCTATTGCTGCTCCTGCGTCATATCTCAAATCAGCTTCTGATGACTGGACAATTTTACATTTTACTTCCAAGAAAATTTTCTGTAAGTCAATAAAATTATTTCGCTCACCGGCGACTTCAAATTCTAACATGGGTCCATTTGGACTGTAGACTGGGCCCAACTTTTGACAAAAACTACCATCGAAAGTTACTAAAAGAGAAGGTTTTTCGAATAAATCCAAAGAACTGTGAGTTGCTTCTGATGGTAACAAATTAGCGATCATCGTTCACTCTGGCAAAAAAATCTGACCGACTTCTTTTTGGAGCTCTGTGCGTTGAAATGGTTTTTTTGCGTTTGTTGATCGCTTTCTGTGGCTTGACTCGACTTGACTTCCTCCGACGTGAAGTATTTCGTCGAGATCCCCCAGTCTGTTTTTTAACAGTTTTTGCGATTGTATTTTTAAACGCCTGTTTAGGAGATTTTTTGCTTCCGACTACATCCAAAATCTCTGAAACACTTTGTTTCAAAAGCTCTTTCCCGATACGCTTCGCTGTAGGCAAAATGAAACGACGTGCTAAAGGCAGCGCAACACGTCCAATGCCTGCAGCTAGGGCTCCAAAACCACTTCCTCTTTGACGATAATGTCCAGAGAAGTGAGGCAAAGGCGTTGCTTGATTCGCATAATAAGAATCCATTTTAGGAGGAAAATTTTTTGAATTGTAGTCTTAGAATAACTTTTCCAGTTCCCGAAAAGGGAACTAATTGTCCTGTTTCTGTTCTCAGTTCAATTGAAATCGATTGAATTGTGTTGGTTAGGAGCTTCTTATAATCTAAATTTGTAAAAACTATCCGATGAGTTGGCTCAAGCTCACAAACACTACCGTTTTTCAGACGTTGTTTTGAATCAATGACTCGCAAAAGAGGAGCCTTAGTGTCACCAACGTATTGATATTCAATTATGTTAGTGTAGATGAAAATTAGATGCTTTCCAGCACAAAGATCAGCTGGGAACTCCCCATAATAAGCTTTCGTATCATCACTTTTCATAAACCTGTTCGCATTGGGAATCATTTTGTACCCAATATGTATTCCATTACCGTCAGGAATACCCTTAAATCCAATAATGCTCGGAATTTCCTCGCTGGGAAATGTAATTCCCTCATATTTGCCAAATAAAATTTCATATTTTCCAGAGCTCTTCAACTCTCTGAAAGAAAAATTGGGAAGTCCAATTGTTCGCTTAATTGTAGCAAGAAGTTGTGCCAATGTATCAAAGGTTCCTGGCATAAAACTAAATTGTTGTCCACTATAAGGTCTAGAAATAACATTAGCTCCCGAAGACATCTTTTGGGAATCTTCATAGTCTTTTAAGTTGTACACAATTAGATCTCCGTTTACTATGTTTTCTATTTTTGTTGGGAATATGATTTCACTTAACGCCACTCTCCAATCACCTGCAAGTTGAATTTCGTCATTAAAAAAATTTCGAAATGATGCAAGTGTGTTTGAATCAAATATTTCCATTGAAGCGGATGAAACAACGTGAACTGTAAACTCGTCTTCAAACCGGTTGTTGGACATTTTCAACGAGAGGGAGCCTGACAAGTTGTAATTCTGGTTGATAAAATTTTCCTTGAATTGGTTTTTTGTCTGTGTCGACTAAGGAGTATGTTGGTGGGCTTAATGTCGGTATTCCCGTTATTTCAAAGACTTCGTCTGTGAATGATTGCTTGTAACTTTTCCTGAATGCTTTATCTTTTTTAACTATTCTCACAAAGTCTCCAATGTAAAACTTGGGCTTCTGATTTGAGCTTGTTTGGACTGTCAATGAAACTAGTCGTGGCACATCTTTTTTTGTAACTTTGTTGGGAGCAATTTTAGTTACTCGATTGACTCTTGAATTGATTGTTTTCACAAATTGGTCTAATTGGTCAATGTAGCTATAGGTCCACTTTTCTTCGAGATACCGATGAATTATCTTTTTGAGAGATCTAATGTTCCTCTCTGCAAAAGCTGACTTTTTTTCACTGAAAGTACTATATAACTGAATTCCGCGTTTGTTGCACAATTGTTTGAAATCTCCCAGAAATTCTGTGCCATCGTCAACCCATACTTTTTCGGGCTGTTTGTTTTTGATCATCTTTTTGAATGCTTCAGCTACTTCTGTTGCGTACTTTGTTTTTAAAGGTTCCACTCGTAAATATCTTGACAAACAATCAACCGCTACTAGGAGATACTTGATGTTGCGGTTATACTTTGCTAATTTATCAACGTGTGCCAAATCTAGAGACCAAATTTCGTTAATGTCTTTTACAAAAACTTTAAGCCTAGGAAATTTTAATCGAATTGAACGGTACTTTGTGAAAGACGGCTTTGTCTCCAAATAGGACAGGACTTTGCCTATAGGGAGCTTGCTTTGAGTCTGTAGTCGTTTTATGCTTCCATACGAAGCTGGTCCTTTTAAATACAACTGATCCAATTTTTTTACTTCAGGAAAAGAAAGACCACATCTTCTGACTGGTCTCTTCTTTGTCTGGCGTTTGGTCCGTTTCTTCTTTATATTTTTTTCGGGTTGGTTTTGAGTCACTGAGTCGTTCTCCAGTAGAGGAGAACTCTTGTTGACTGGTTTGTTCTCTACTTGGGAAAAATTCTTGTTCACTTTCAGACGAGGCTTCCAAGATTTGCTTGGCATGGGTATTTGCAACAAGATGAGGTGAGATATTAAGAGCAAATAAAATTTTTGAGTATTTTTCAATGTCAATTTTTTTTAGTTGGTTGTTGTAGATTGTACAGAAATGTTGAAGCTTTGATGCCCACTGTTTCTTTATTAACGTGAAGAACGTCGTTCGACTCTATGGTGACTGTTTCAGATTGGTTAATCAAGTCAAGTATGATTTTTGATCTTTTGATTTGGTTTTTATTCATAACTTCTAGCTCTATCATTATAGAGGTGAAATCGTCGCTTTTTCTTTGTTTTTTCACTACCGGTTCAATCTCGCTATCTTTGCTCATGGGTTCTGTTTTCTCCTCATCTGCTGTTTCAATCATCAGTTTGTTTGCAGTCTCAACTGGTTCAAATGCTTTCTCTGGTTTTTCCATTGAGTTGGACTGGTTTCTTTGCAAAAGAGACAGCTGTGTAGCTTTCTGTTTATAAAGGGGATTGTCCAAAACTTCTTTTTTTACCGGTTGATGTGAAGCAAACATTCGTTTTGGAATTAAAATGAATTCTTCGGTACGCATTATGATTTTTTCAAATATCGATAACAAGCGAAACCAACAATTTTGACCAAATCTGTTTCTCTAGCCAAAAGTTGCCTCTTTTCTTTCAAACTTGTTTGTCTAGACAATAGCTTTCTGAATGAATTTTCATAACCTTCTACAACACTTTTTCTTATTGGAACATTACCATTGACAATGTTAAGCAAACATTCGCAAAGGAATTTAATGAATTTATTTGGAGCTCTCTCGATCTTCTCTTTTAGTTTTGTATCCGATATGTCTAGCAGCCGCCCCAGCATACAAACTTCTTTCTCTCTCATCGCTCAAATTTGTGATAACGGCTTTAGCTGATGGCAGATAAAAAATTGATGGTCCTGGAGGAACAATATTTGAACAGTAGCGCAAGACGTCTGATGTTTTTGGATCCAAATCAATTAATAAATGACCAAACGGTTCTTTGGTTGCGAGCTCATAGCTTTCTTTTAAAAATTGTGCATTATTCAACTGTCGACCAATAAAACTAATCTGTTGTGTGTCACGGGGTGATTTGAACAATATGATATGTGTTGTGTTTAGATCAATTGTTCTAGACCATCTGCTTTGCTGGAACAAATTGTGTTTAACATAAATTACACTGATGTTTCTATGTCGCCCTGCGGTTGCTAATTTGGAAAATTCTTTGTCATTAAAAATTTCTTCACATGAATCATTGAACACAAGAAGGCAGTTCTCTAACTCTGAAATGAGCTCAAAATTGGAGAATTTTTTAAAATGTATGTTCAGTTTCTTCTCTAACGATTGGAATTTTGGCTGATCATGCTGATAAAAATAATAAATTGTTTGAAACTCTGGGAAAAATGCGCCAACTAATAACATTTTGAAAATGAGCTCAGTTTTCCCGCAGCAAGACGGCCCGCAAACAGCCATGAACAACCGGTCATTGGTAGAAATAACTTTATTCATAACTTTGGATTTGGAAGAGCGTATCCAACTGTACAAGAAAGAAGTGAAAACCAAAATGTGGATTCTTCACAGTCAAGACTGAAAAAAACCAACTTGGTGAGAGATACAGTTATAAGAAAAATTATTATAATGATTTGTGTAAAGTATACAACCTCTGATCGAGGCAATCTCGAATTGCAAAACCTCCAAGATTGTCTTTCTTGGTGCTCGGCGTCAAAAACCAAGTCAGTTATACCTCCACCCGAATCTAATTGATCTTCGGTTTGACTCATTGTGAAATAAAATTGTTCAAAAAAATGAATTGCTTTCCAGGAACTTTTACATAATTATTTAACTATAAAAAATTCATAAGAAACATATCCAGAGTCTTCGTCTCCTTGTTTGTAAGTGATTGTATAGTTTGCATTCATCGAATCTTGTTTATCTCTAAAAACAATTGACTGTACATTGTTCTCTTTAATCAGCTGCTTGATGTCATCGGGAAGAGTCTCATCGTCCAGAGACATCAGAACTGGTACTGCACGCTTGGGCGTAGGTAAAGGGGTTAGTTTCAACCTTTTCATTTTCTCTTGTAAAGACATGGTACAATTGAAAGTACTCCAGTAGAGAAAGATACTTCTTGAAAGCTTCTATTTCAGCACCAGCACACACAATCTGCTGTTTTCTCAAAACTGTTTGGCCTCTTGTATCAATTTTTTCTTCCTTGATAAGAGTAACCGTTAACTGATTTTCAGGCGTTATACAACTGTAAACTGTCAAATTTGGAGACAAATTCACTTGTAGTAGAGACGGAGCTGGTTTCTCTAACCGACGATTCATTCGTCAGCCACTGGTAAAAGAGTTTTGCCTTCTTATTGGCACAATGCTTGGTTCTCTGTCGTTTTGGGCAACTCAATGCATGTAATTTACAAACCGGTGTCTCCCGATACAACTTCAAGTGTTCAATTTTTGGGCAGAACAAAGTTTCCAAGTTGATAACGTTCCTCTGTAACAGCTGTCGTAAAGTTTCCGTTTTTTCTAATCCTTTTGCGTAAAAATCAGAAAAGGGAAATCGAAGAACTATACTTTGAAAAATCTGTTGCAAATAATGATAAGGGTACTCTCCTGTCTCCCACGAGAGACCATGAAGGAATTTAGATACCCACAGGAAAGATCTTTGCTCACTCGAACAAAAAATGTTAAATGATTTTGGAGGTAAAAATGAAATTATATCATTGTAATTTTCGGTAGATACCGCAAGTTCTTTTATTATAAATCCAGATTTTTTACTTCGAAAGCCTTCAAAATCAAGAACAACCGCTCCGGATTTCAACATTCCAGCAAATTGAATAAACTATTTTTGAAAGATTTTACGTATAAACAAAAAGCAATTCCAGTCACATGACCAAGGTACTCATTTGTCACTGAACAAGGTAATACGTAAGAATAGCCTGGACCCTTTTCACTATATTCATAAACAAAACCGGAAGCGTCGTGGAGTATGGCATGTAATCTCAAAATTTTTAAATTTTTGAAATATTTGTCTAACGAAGAATTATCAATACCAATCAAACCTCCGTACGGCCGCAACTTCAACGCAATATCCAAATCAAGATCCGGATCCAAATGCAAACAAGTGGCTAAAAAGTATAAAAATCGTTTACCATATTGTGAATATTCTTTTTCGATTTCCTTGTAAGTTTCGTGAATACTTTTCAAATCAAGCGTTGCTATAGTTGCCATTTGATCTATGCACACATTCTCCCAATAATGATCAATTTTTGCTAACAACTGACCAAAACCACTTAATCACACGTCTAAATATCACATAATAAGCCCCTCCCCTCTATTAGGGTAATAAGACTACTTTTTACATGTAGCGTTAAATTCAAACGACCAGAAAGAACTAGCAAGAACGGCGGAATAGAACAATCCAAACGGCAATAAACAGCAGGCGGAAAGATTTTATCCCGCCTATCCTATTCCCACTTAACCGCCACTACCTATTATCCTTTGGTTAAGAGTCGAATGATAACCCCCCCCCTTTCTTTACGTAGGTATTATATACTACTGATATCTTTGACTGATATCGTTTGATAATTTTCAGAATCTAAGCACATCAATTCGATACAAACACATACTGAGATCTGATTGGTCATCAATAGGCTTTAAAGAATTCTAGTCAACAGGTGCCTTGAAGCCGTTGAAAGATGCTTAAACTGCGTTTAATCAAAAACTGTTTTGTTTTAGCGCTGGCGGTGTTGTTTCTTTTTGAGTACGCACTCTGGCGTCTTGCTGGATTTAATTTGGTCACACTTTACAACTACGCGAAGTTTTCGTCCTTCAGAATTGAAGGAAAAGAGGTCAGATCTACCCCCACATCTGCAATTCCTCGTGTCTCGCCAAATCCGCAACCATCTATTGATAATGGTAGCCCTAAGGCAATCCGAAGCGACATGCCGACTCCTGGTAAAATCTCTTTCGATATTGGGCGATGTGTTCCCGTAGAACTTGTTAACGAGAGTCCGAGTAGCGAGCAACCAAATCATGTCGGTGGAACCGATCAGCAAAAGCAAATTGGGGAGTTGGGACTTGGAGATAGAGTTCCTCAAAACGTTCCAATCGAACATAATGACGGGATCCCAAACAACATGCAACAGATTTCAGATCAGGATTCTGAACTTCTTAGTAATCAGAAGGGCAATGTTGCTCATCCCCAATTGATTTCTAGGAATGTTGTAAGTTATGATTCAGCAGTTATGAACAGAATTGGCGACAGTACACGCACGGGTGAGACAAGTATTTCAAATTTGGCCCTAGAACACAACGAAGTGAAGGAAATTGACAATGATTTTGCTGCCGATGAAACGTCTGGACAATTTTTGGACGTTGAAATCAATCGATATTGTGTTGCTGGAACACAATATTCGGAGGCAATTCAGAATTCCGATGTCAATTACAGAGGATGTAGGGATCAAGTTATTTTGGGAGATTCTATAAACTCGCTTGAAATTTACGCATCCGATATAATCGCCGAAGCTTGTTCAGAACTGGCTCGAGAATCTGTTGATAGTTGTAGTCAAGTATAAAGTGCAGTACAAATTTTAAGCTGTGTTCGAGAAATCGATGAGATGTTTCAAGAGCCTTATCTCAATTTAGTTATCAGATAAAACAATCAAATTTTGAGTTTTATACAGATTGGTTAAAGTTCAGAGTCGAGATTGGATAATAGGATCTTTTCCTTTTGTGCCCCCCCCCAAGCTTAGTGGGTGCATATTATTTGCAACCTCCAAGCGCACGTGCCATATTTTTTACATAATGGTTTATTATGTAATGACACGAGCTCTGTTACTGTGTGGGAAGGGGGGTGGGGGTCAAACGGAAAAGATCCGGACAATAAAGACCCGGATAATATTTTTGCATATTGAAAAAAAAGACTTGATCAAATTCATTTTGCTTTAAAGTTAGAAGTCATTCAACATAGTGATCATAAGATGAAAGTTGTTGAAGGACATTTACCATTTACGCAGCTTTGGTTTTTGTGTTGTTGTTGAAAAGATATAGTTTTGAAAAGGTTTATGATAGTATTGTATCTGAACTAGCGTGCCTGGGAAATATTTGTAGCATATTTTGATATTTTTGGATTTCAGTTTTTTCTAAACTTAGCAGCACCGTGTGTTGATTTGGGTTCTAAACAAGGTTTCCTAACTTGTTATATCACTTACCGTTACTTAATTAGATTAGAATGATATAAAGAATTGTTATGTGTATGCAACTGTTTCCTTTACCACCCTTTCATCTTTTTCGGATTTTTCGATAAAAATTGGTACATTTAAATGGCTTGAATTCCTATTATTGACCTCTAAGTAAAATGTATAACTGTAGTTTATTTAACGCTGAATGATAACTGATAAATATCTGTTCTGTGAAGATTAAAGGAAACAGTCATCTATGTATCTTTTTATGCCATATTTATATTGTACATTTCATCACTTGTCTGTGTCATTATATTCACTGACATTAAAGAATTTTGTTTTTACAATATGCTATGCAGAATTTACTATTTTTTTGAATGTTTGTTCCTTTTTTTAACCAATTTGAAAGTTCATAATCAACTTAAAATTGTATTGTTCACAAGAAGAGCGGAAGTTAAGCACATGATATTACCGAATTTAGTTCCATTGTTGATTTAAATTAATGACGTGTAGTAGATATCTTATGCAGTCATTTTTCTCCGAATTAGAGTAATTATCACTAAATAAGGCTATAACCTACCTCCTAATTTTCGGAAGTTATTCTGGCTATTTTAAGCTGATGTTGATTGCTTTTCAACAAAGTGTCGCAAAAAAAATTCTCGATCGAAGCTAGAAGTAATTATTGTAATTTGTAATGCTAAATTTTTGCTTCATTGATTTGACTTCTTGCGTTCTCGAAGAATCGAAATTATCCTCTAGTACGCAATTTAAAGCTGTTAAAGTCAATTGATGGCAGTTTCTAAATTGACTTCTAAATGTCTCATATGAAGTGCGCCGAAATTGGCCTATTTATCAACGATAAGCTCTGTAAACATCATTTGCAGCGTTTTAGTGAAGTTTATACCCTCAAACAGGCCACAATTGAGCCACCAGATTGACGAGCGACCTCGGCTGGTTATGTTTGCGCATCCTTAGACCGGTTATGTTGACATGATAGATTTCCGTCCAATGACCTCCTTGCATTAAGGTTTTGAGATAGGTTAATAACTGCCCTCATCGTGCAGCCCGCTATTCGTGCGGTATTACTTTATTAATAGCCGCCCTCATCTTCTCAGCCGGCTATTATAGCGCTCCTATATTTGTACAATTCAAAGAATTTGAATTGTATTGGGGCGCTTTCATTTTTTAAGTATATTATTGCAGAGTTTCTAGTGACAAAAAAATAGTTCTCTGTTTTTTTTAGATTGCAAATATAAGTAATTTTATAAATAAAGATTGCAGTTTAAATTTTTTTATTGCTTTTAAATTTTTTAAATTTTGTCATTTTCTGAGTTTAACTATCTTTATTGGCCAACGAAACTTTTTAAATGTTGCAGATGAGTTACAAGACAGAACTCCCCAGAGAAAAAAGGAAATTGAACCTTTGTTCCAGACACATTTTCGAAAAATATCTTTAAATTTTTCCTTTTCATTTGAAGCATTTTTCACATTTCTTTTTGAATCATTTGTCATTTTTTTTCGAGATTATCTACCTTTAGTGTCAAATTAATCTCTTTCAAGTCTTTTGCTGAGTAAATGACTATATTGCTTTGTGTCATAAATGGCCTTCAGGTTGAAAGCTTCAAGAGTTTTAGGAATGTTTTTTTTTGTTTCTTTTAGTTTCTCAACTTTCGAGATTTCGCCTTTTTGGCTGGGATTGTTAAATTGATCTGCTGGTCAGGTACATTAGGCCTGTTTTTCATTCAATTCCTTGGATTGTATTTCAGGACTTGTCCTGCTATGTTTTTTTACTTCGTCGAACTAAAAATGTTTCGCTTTACATCATTTTGCCG
This sequence comes from Convolutriloba macropyga, assembly GCF_964194025.1. Classification (NCBI taxonomy): domain Eukaryota; kingdom Metazoa; phylum Xenacoelomorpha; order Acoela; family Convolutidae; genus Convolutriloba; species Convolutriloba macropyga. The sequence goes on along the minus strand of NC_134471.1, from coordinate 79,266,157 downwards.
CTTTTTCAACATTTTGCGTGAAATCTTTTTGACTTCTCGAGGCTAGTTTCACTTCTCTCATTCTGCTCAAAGTGTGTTTAGACAGCAGTTGCGAAGCAAAACAATTCAAAATGAACAGAGACAGTATCAGAAAACGAAATCAGAAATGGAAATGGGATAAACCCATAAAGCCCAGTTTTAGATGCCCGTTTCTCGAACTTGGTTCTTATAAGTCTTAGTCACCGTCTTTAATGCGTATTGGTATTGATACTAGATCCTGTATCGTCTCACTATGAAACAGTAGTATGTTCAACTACAAAATGTCATCAAAATAGTTCGTACTTTAAAATTGTTTTTCTACAAAAATCTTTTTTTTTCTTCATCTCTTCTTTCAATCCCAATCGTGGTTTTGGGAATCAACGGTGACTATTTTCCGGCAATCTGCCGGGTATGTTTTACAATTCAGAGATTTTAATTTTTAGTGGTGCACAGTTGTTTTAAATTCCTCTCAAACGAAGTGTTATCAATTATATTAGTCTGTGATCTTTTTTCTAAGCGATTTTTTGCTTGACCAATTCTTCTTCTGGCATTTTGACTTTTCGTCCTCAAAGACAGAAAAAACAGGTAGCATCCGGCGGGAATTAATTGGCTGTGCAGCTCTCTTAGAGCATTACGCCTAAGTAGTCTCTAAGAATGCGACTGACCAAAAGTTTTTAAAGACGATTTCAGTGTAAAGGGCAGTTCTTAAAAGTTTGGCCTCACCCCTCAGTCGCCCCCAACAAAACTTCTCCCGTTCATCCTCCTCCAGCTGGCGATTCGGACCCCCTCGTCCAGCCCTCCCAAGCCTACCCCCATCGCTTGACCCGCTCCCCCCCCCACTCCACTCACTCCACACCCAATGCTCGTAGTATCATTAAGCACCAGCTGGCTACTACCGATGCGAAGTTTGGTCAATTGAAAGAAATTCGCCTACAGTTAGTCGGTTATGTTTAATTGCTCTCAAACGAAGTTTTTAGCAATTATATTAGTCCGGTAGTCTTTTGCCATTTTTTCATCTGGGTTTCGTCTGACCCGTTTGACTTTTCGTCCTCAGACAAGGGATTAACAGGTAGCGCCCGGAGAGCAATCAGTTCTTTTACAGACTCGTTGTTTACCAGTCTTTGAGAGTGCGATTCAGAAAAACTGTTTTGAGAAGACAATTTTTAAATTTGAATGTTGCTTCTAAATCTTAAAAGTTATTAAAAGTTCTTAATCTTAATAGTCTTAATCTTAATAACCGCTCTTATCTTAGTCACCCCCTTTCACGCCCACCTAACCTCCGCCCCACGACTTTTTTTGTTAAAGCATGTTTGCTGTTAGGCTCTTAAAGGTTTAGGGGTAAGCTGCTCAAGTTGAAAGTCTTTGGATATATTTTTTTGTAAAATGGGGCTTCAATTGAAGTTCTTCATAGTCCATAGTTAATTTGCTAACGGTTGTTTATCTGTTCATATCTGTTTTTAGTATATATTCGCAATTTTCACTTGAAAACAAAAACAGTATTAAATTTTGCATTATTTTTTATGTTTAATTGATCTTGAACGAAGTTCATTGTAATTATTGTAAACGTATTGGATTTTTATGCAAATTTTTTGCTTGAACGTTTTGCGTTTTTCTTCTTGAACATTCTTTGACTTCTCAAGTGACTTTTTCACTCTTTTGTTCTTCCTTTTTGAGTGATCTCTATTGCTCTCACTCCGAAAGCGTGTTGCTAATATAAAATCGGTTGCAGCATAGCAACAATAAGGGTCTGATAGCCGAGTGGACAGTGCATGTGATTATGGATCGAGAGTTCAATGGTGCGTATCCCGGAGGTTTCAATTTTCTATCCGCCTGTCGTTCGAGAGCAACTCTTTGGACAGTAGTCCGTTTTTTTTCAAGCAGTATCTCTTCTAGGACTGTTTGTTCATAATATGTCCAACCAGATCTCGCCAAACTGAAATTGAATTTTTCGTGGGTTTGGCTATAATTGAATCGGTTTAACGGCTTCCTTGCCAGAAAATTACACAATTTCGCTAGAATTTTTTTTTCAAATTTTTTGTTTTCACTTAGTTTTTGAGTTCAAGGGGACAGATAAACCTATTTTTAGCTCGAAGATGGGTGTTAATAACCATTTTTATTTACAATGATAGTTCTGAAGATATGGAATGCACAATTTCCAGCAGCTGAACTCAATTGGCGGCAATTTAATACTAAAAGTCAAATAAAAAGTGCGCCGAAACTGGTGTCATTTTTTACTTTAAATCTTAATAGTGGTATATGTTAACCTCTAATGGGGTTATTTGAAGCCCACTATTGAACTTCTTAGTCCCATTTAGCCCCCCCCCCGACTGAAGCAGGCTGCAATTGATTAGAGCTCCCACTAGTCGTTCGAGAGCAATTCTTCCGACGTTTAGTCGGTTATGTTTTTCTGTTTTAGTTTTATTGCTCTGCAAAATGGAAACCTTGTGTTGCAACACTTTCAATCGAAAAATCTACAATTTAATGTCAATAGTGTCAGTTTTCTCTAACTTAATGAAACTAATTTTTGTCTCTGCAATGTTCAATTGGTCTGCTAGTGAACTATAGGATTTTGAAGTTCTTTCCACTCATTGGATTGAATTGCAGGACATGCCCTGCTATGTTTTTGAACGATGTGTTCACACATTTTTCCGTTACTCTGGGCTTCCAAAACGGGATAAACAGGTGCAGCTCGGTGGGAATTGTTTTTCGAGGCCCCGGAGCCGGCTCTAGTATTCTTTCAATTTCTTATTGTGCTAAAGTTACTGGTTTGAAATCAATCTGGAAAGGTCCTTTAAGTTTTTGAGCCCATAACTGTGCAGATTTTAAAATTTGTTTGTTGTTCGCAGTTTTTTAGTTTTTGTTGAATTGGTATTAAGTTCCTTGTCTTACCAGACAATGATAGATCCATGACTTCTTTATAGTACAAAAATGCGGAACAAGGCATGGGTATGGCACTTGGAGTAGTGATGGCCAGCTCTTCATCACTCCCACGAAGAAAAAAAATACTCGGAGGTTTCAAAATTATGCGAATGGCCGTATGTGGATAGTAAACTAGTTATTAATCAGAGAATTGTTCTCCCTGCATTAAATCTTGTAAGAATCTCAATATGAAAGTTAAAGTAAACGAATTAGAAAAGGAAGTCAGTATTTGATATTCATTAAAAATCGTAAATTGGTTTTTGTGGATCTGTGGCCGAAAACACGAAGGCGTTTTTATGAATGGACAGAATGTAAACTAGTTCTGTTGTTTTTCATGAGCAAATATTGCAATAGAATTCATAAAATCTTAAGAGATACGGACACGGTGGCTGTTTCCGCAGTTATAAATACAATGGTTTCCTTCCTGAAGAAAATATAGAAGAGAGAACATTATAAGTATTAAGGAACATATTATTCAGGAATAGAAACTTCACCCTACGTCAAACATTTCGGAAGGAGTCGAACGCTTAGCTAACAATTACTTTTGCATTTTTTAAACCAAAAGTGCAATCTAACATATTTGGAGGTATTAAAGATGGTTCGGGAATTACAATCGGTGCAAGACGCCGCAACCCTTAATTGGACTCTAACTTTGATGAAGCTTTGAACTAGGGAACAAAAGGTACCCCGAAAACGTGGCAACGAGAGACAAGGCGACAGAAACAGGTGACTTCTAAAAGCAGGAGTCATCAAAGATTGACCTTGATTAGAAAATATTTTCTCGCAAATAACGATCAGAAGAATTTGCTGGATCGGAAATATTTAAAAAAATACCAGGGTCAGTTGTAAACTAAAGTCGGGGATACCATTTAGTGGAAAACAAATTTTTTACGTTTTGAAGCTCTCTCTGTCATATATTTAATTATTTTAAAATTTGAAATAGTGTCTTATTTTCGCCCATTTATTGAAAATAACTAATTAAAGTAATTTCACCATTGACCATTTGCACACCAATTTGCAGCATGTCCTGATTTCTCCCGGCATCTCACGGTGAACGTCCAGATGTGGACTTGATGGTTACAAAGGAAAGATTGCTTATAATTTTTATTTTAATTAAACTTATAACAAATAGCTTAACCAACTTTCTCAAAAAAACTACATTGCTAATGTGACTTAACATTTTACTAGTGAAATTAATATCACCATAGCATTAAAGATATACAAAATCAACTGTAAAAAAAAGTTGAGATTTTTGATTGCTGGTGCTTCACGATTTTTTGCGAGGTTTTCACTGTACTAGTTTCTTGCGCAGTATTTCTTGACGATACTTCTATTTATAATTTATAATATCTAAAGGCTACAGTCATTCTCTATTGTTGTTGGTTTAGAGGTTAAAAATTTTAACTGAAAAATTTTTTTGTCGCCTATATTTTGTGTGCAGCAAGAAATGTCTAGCATCAATCAACGCCAAGTTGAGTTAGAGCTGCATTACTTTATAAAGAAGAAACAGTAAATGGTAGTAATATGGTAGTAATATTTTAAATGTAATATTTCAAATGTAATATTTCAAATGGTAGTAATATTTACCCCCAGAACTTAGACGCTTATTCTCTGCTTCAACTTAATCAAGCTGGGACCGAAATTAAAAAACCAAATTGATAAATATCTGTTGTGTCGATCTTTCAACACTCAAGCCCCTCTCTCTTAAAACGAGTAAAAATCATTTGAAGACTACACTCAAGTACAAAAATTATCGAAAGCCCGGACTGAATATCAGTACTGGGCACGTCAAATTGCAAGTCTTACATCAGTACTGATTCAGAGGTATGATCATGTGATTATACACCTATTTACCTTTTTCTCTATATTGTAGAATATAGGATAAGATGGGTTAGAACATTTTGTAAATGCTCATGCACTACCGTTCCTCTTTGTTTGTCTCGTCTATTATTCGTAGAACTTGAATCGATCAAGACTCGCTCACTTTTATGTTCCGCAAAACAGCGTTCATATGTCAATTTTCAGGTATGTTGTAGATTAAAACACGAGATGTCTGTGTTCGAAAATGTTCCTAATGATGTGCTGATTGCTATCTTTTTACATGTGCCTGCTGTGGAACTGGTACGACATTGTTCTCTTGTCTGCAGACAATGGTTCGATGCTCTGTCGGGTCGATATTTTTGGGTTCAGAAGTAAATATTTTCTCACTTTGTTCTAAAGATAACCGCGCTGCTTTATAGTAAGCAGGCTTATATTAAGCAAAAAAATTTTCCACCTATTTACTTTTTTACTTCATGGGTTAAATATGTTATCAATACAATTATCTGGGAATCAGTTAAAATAATAATGACTATTTGTGGTTAGCTTTTTCTGCCCTTGTAACGATCTATAGCCTTTTCCAAAAGTTTCATAACTTTATTAGCTTTCAAGTGCAACATTTCAAGAATAATATTAGTCGCGGGAAAATGTTTTGATATATTTTAGCTCTTTATTTCAAAGTTGGTTCTCAAAGGGAAACAATTACGCGAATAACTCTTTTTTTCGGTAAAACGCAAACGGACCTGCAATTTTTAAAACATTTTCTCGCTGTATAAACAGTTCGGTTCCGTGATTGAAAACAGAGCAAGTGTTGTTGTTAAAAAAACTGATACATGTGCCAACGCATTGGCACACGTTGCAGTTTTTTTTCAACGCAAATGTTTTTCAATGCACAAGGTGTTTAGTGTAACAAAGGAGTTTAGTGTAACTATCTTTTTTATTTTTTGTTTTTCTTAGGTATTATGGCCCGTAAAAGCATTTTTAACCGTAAGTATAAATATTGTGTTGGATAGAAAAAATTTGAGAGCATTTTTTTAATAAAATTTTTTCTCAGCGTTTAAATGTTGCAGAAGCAAAGCGGATATTACTTTGAAAAAATGTTTGGCTAAATTGAATGGGTTTGAGGAGGAGCCAAACTGTTAAATGGTGAATTTTGCTATTAATATGGGGCCATGTTTAATTTTTTCCGTGTATTTATTTCTGGTCTATTCTTATAAAAATTATCATGAAGCAACTGCTATTAATATTGCTTAGGTTTCGAAAATATTTTTGGTGTTCTCATTTTCGGTTTATTAATTGCTCTTGAACGCAGTTCATAGCAATTATTGTAAACGTGTGTGTCTTTTTTATGCAAATTTTTCGCTTGACAATTTTGCGCTTTTCTTCTAGAACATTCTTTGACTTCTCAAGTGACTTTTTCACGCTTTCGTTCTCCATTTTTGAGTGATTTCTAGTGCTCCGAAGTTGCTAATATAAAATCGGTTGCAGCATAGCGAAATTTAGTGACTTGTAGCGCATTGGTTAGTGCGGTTGGCCAGGGATCGAGAAGTCAGTGGTTCGAATCCCGGTGGGGTCTAATTTTTTTCATCAATAAAGAACAATTGGTCTAGACTAAAGACCTTGAATTAAATTGCTCGCCTGTCGTTCAAGAGCAATTCTTCCGACATTTGTCGGTTTATGTTTGTAAATTTATAATGAAACAATTGAGATTAAGTTTGTTCAGGAATGAGAATTGTTTCATGTTTTTGGTTTACTCCCACAAAATTATAATGAAAATACTGCGATTAATTTCGTTCATGTTTGAAAACGTTGCAGTTTACGGTCTTTTCTTATTGAAAAAGATATAGTGAAACAACAGCAAATATTTTTGCTCAGGTTTTTAAAATGTTTTCGTTATTGTTCTATTCTCTACGATAAAATGAAACAACTGTGAATGTTTATTGCTCAGGTTCGAGAACGTTTTAACTATAATGAAAAATTCCGATTAGTGTTCAAAACCAATATTATTCAAAACCAATAATAATGTCTTTAATATTGGCATGAAGACTTTTCCGTGTTTTCAGTTCTGGCGGGCTTTCATCAAAATTATAATGAAACAACTGCACTTAAGATTGCTTAGGTTTGAAAACGTTTTCGTTTTTCAGTTTCTTCGCAAGCTCTGGTTTACCAATGCTCTGGTTTGTCCTTCTCATAGTGCTCTAAACAAAGAGTTCTCATAACGCGCGCATTCCCTAAATTTTAAAAGCAAAGATTAATGCCGTGAGGGGCTGAAACATTGGGAACGCACATTGCATTACGTTGCAAAAGTATAAGTTAATGTTTTTGCAGACAACAGTGACAAAAGTTCTTTCCTCAGATTTCTTTTTTATCTAAGTCAAAGTTCTCATTAAGTTTTCTCAAGAGCCATCTTATCGATGAAAACTTTTTTCCATTTCTCTCTAATCCACAATTTTTGATGAGAGGGCTTTTATTGCGATTAGTTACAATGAAAGCTTTCTTTGATTTATGTCTCATTGACTTGCTGTTAATAGCAATCGTGGGCAGTAAATAACGATTTCTTTGACCTTCTCTGCTAAGCGATTCGTCAAGCTTTCTTAATTTTTTAAATCAATATACCTGTTTAGAATAGAATCGGAGGGATCGAAGATTTCCGAAAAAAATCGGCAATTGCTTCTCGACCATGAAGACGATGACCTGTGTCTCTATATTCTTATGGGTTTGGCTTCTGGAATATTGCCGTTCAACAGGAATCTCATAAAGAACCCTTGTGGGCAGGGTGAGTTATGAACTGTACACAGTTTGCACCTTCTATATGATCTAATTTTCACAGCATTTATTTCTTTCAGATAGGCTTCAGATATTTCTCATATCTCGTTTATATCGTTCAGATATTTTTCTTAATGGGTATTTCATTCAGATATTTTTTTTGCCTGGGAGACCAGACCATCATGCGCTATCAATGAGAACCTAAAATTGATTACCTATTTAAGTTGACCTAGTAATCTTAAAATGTCGTCTAGAATTAATGGCCATTTTTCGGTAACTGCTAGTTGAGCAGTGTTATTATTGTTTCGTTTCCCGTCAATATTAACTTGTTTTTCTCAACTTACTCTGATCTGATGGGCCTCAAGAAATTAATATGATTATTATTTATTTCAGATAGTCGGAAGCATTGGTTGTACAAAGAAAAAACTAGCGTTGGCTCTAAGAAAGGTCAGTTAACTTCCATTTTTGCTACCCTATGGCCGGCTCCCTTTGAAATTTTGTTGCCGTTAATGACTCCCAATTATAAGTTGCGAGTTATTTTACAGCACGTTAATACGCAAGAAAATTGAATGTACGCCTCGGGAGCAGAATAGATTTTGATTTGTGTTCATGCAACTTTGCCGCTAGTGATGACTTGAGGAATAATTTTTTATACTAAATTTGTTTTGCAGTACCTTTGCAGCTATTCTATTATTAATCTTTGACTTGGAGAACAGTCAAACCAGACCGAGACCAAATAGTCACAAAAAGACAAAACAGTCCCGGTCAAGGGCCAGTGGCAAAAACAATTTTTTGTTTCTTCTATTGTTATCCTTCTGAGCAACGTGGTGCTCTAGCTTTCATGGCGAAGCAGAATTTTCGCTTCAATGTCTGTAAGATCTGGTAAATGGCTGTGAACTGTAATAACGGCTGCAATTTGATCGCCTAAATTTTGTACCTTGACTATCATCACAGACGAAGACCGAACAAGTGACCCTACTGCTGCCATAAAATTTGGATTATGGGTGAGCAGGGCGCACGTGTCGGATGTGTAAATCGATTTACACTCAAGGCCTTCGTCTACGTTTAAAAAATTGACGCTAAGAGTCATATTACAACTACTAACTTTGAAGCTAGCGTTACTTTTTTGCGGTTTCTTTGGATTAATTGCTGTTGAACAGCTTCTGGCACTTACTGGAGATGTTTGTGTTCTTATGTAGAACTTTTGCTGAACGAATAAAGCTTTTGATAGATATTTCTGGCTGTATTTTGTAGATGTTTCCCCTAATTTTTTTTATAACTGATGCAGCTGAACATCATTAGCAGCAGTTTGATTAAAATAGTCAAAGCATTAATATACTGAAATGAGCATCACTTCTTCGATGTAAACAAATGACAATGTTTGGAGGATCAAATACAACTTTGATGGGATTATAGTCTTCAATCGAGAAATTTTGAGCTATAACAAAATTGGTGACGAACATCTCTGTCGGAGAATCGAACCGTGGTCCCCTGAGTGACTGCTTGGGATACTCACCAATATACTAAAAGACTTTAAGATTTAAAAGATTCTTGTTTTGCTATTGTGAACATTAGGCACGTGCACTTAGAGTGGGTGTCGAAATTATCTCCACTAAGCCTCTGAGGTGGCAAGGGGAGAGAACATGCATGTAAAAGTCTTTCTGGCGCGCAAAAGACTCCAATTTCTTTATCTGTCCTTGTTGTTCCGACCCCACTTGTGGGGGGGGGAACTATATACTCAAGTGGTTTTTTTTTGTTCAGTCAATTTTGGCCGATCGATATATTCATCGTAGAGAATTGTGAGTGGTATCGTTAAAAAGCTCGTCCAGCGTAGAATTCGAAATTAAAAAGATTTTTTTGAATTTCCTTTTTTTCGAGAAGTTATCGAGGATTGAAGTTTTGTGTGAACATGTGATATTTTGTTCACTTTTAGTGTAATTTATGTGTAATTTAATGTAATTCTTCAAATTAAGATAATTTTTATATAAAATTTTGATTCAAAATTACATTTCACGCCACAAAAAGAATCAATATTGAGTTCCTAATAGACGAAAAGTGATAAAAAAAAGACTAGTTCTGGTCTCATAGGGAAGTTTGCTATCAAAAAAAATTATCGAATTCTATTTGAGAGCTCTTTTTAAAAAAAACATTTTTTTTTGTTTTCTGATGTCACATAGAGACTAGTCACGTTATGATAAACCTGATTCACTGCGTTAATGATAAACCTAATTCACAGTCTAATGAAGCCCAATGAGCAAAAAATTCGTTTTCTAAGAATCGCTCGTATTTTTTTGGCTACGACTCTGAATCTTAAATGAAATTTTGATTTTTTTTTGAGGTTTTACTAAATTTTGGAGTCCTATGGCTTAAACTCGTTGCCTAAAAGTGCACTCGGTTTCATGATGAGCATTAAGAGAACCTATCTAGAGCTTTGAGTGGACAGCTAATGGCTGTTAAGACTTTAAAAATGGTTTCTCGAGAAATTTTTTTTAACATTAACCAATCATAAACTATTTTCGTGAATTGTAGGTCAACTTCAGTAATGACACGACCCCCTTTTTTCTACTGCAACGAAAATTATTTTGGTTAGCGGCATGACTTCAATGATACAAAACTTCGAAATTTAAAAAAAAAGGATTTTGTTTTATTGGTCCCTCTTGAAATCTGATCACATTCTCCTGATAGTAATATCTCCCATTGCCTTAGAGAATTTTTTCAATGGATCTTGGACAAAGTTTTCAGTGGAAAGCTTATGGTTTAAATGGCTTCGACACTTTCTTCGCGCACTTTCGCACTGATTTTTTTCTTTTTGCCTGTATTTGTTGTCGTTTCCATAGTCATAAGACTTATTGTGATGTCTTATCGATTACCTATGCATGAAAAATATCCTTTTTGTCCAATCGAGGGACAATTGAGCGTATTTATTGGCTTCCGTTGAAAGCTATTGGATTCAATGGCTGTTAAGACTTTAAAAGTGATTTTCCGTGAAATTTTGAACATTAAACAATCTTAACCCATAGTTCGCGAACTGTTATTCAGTCTCAGTAATGACCGGACCTTTTTTCTGATTCAACCAAAATTAATCTAGTTAGCGGTTTTATGTTCTAACTATTGGTTTTATGACTCCGATGCACGAGTTTTCATAACTTTTAAAAAAATTTTTTGGACCTCTTTTTCTTAATTCTGGTTCCTTTTAGAATCTTAACACATTATCCTACTATTGATAGATGCATGGGCTTAGAGATGACGATGTTCAATTGATCATACAAAAAGTTTTCAGAGAAAAGTTTTTGGTTTAAAGGGCTTCGACACTCCTCGCGCATTTGTCTACCAATTTTTTGGGTTTTGCCTGTGTTTTTTGTTGTTTTCATAGTCAATGACTTTTTGTAATGTCTTATCGATGAGTTATGAATGCCAAACATCCCAGCTTTTTGTTTTCTCACCGAATCATAACTTAGCGTATTTATTAGCTCCCGTTGAAGGCTGTTGAATTTAATGGCGTTGTTACTACGGGTGTTACTACGGTTTTTCTCAAAAAAATGTTGTTTTAATGTGTTTGTTCATGTTTGTTTATTTATTTCAGTCAAATTGTTAAAACGAAGAATCCCATTGCTGTTAGAAATTAATTGAATTTGGAAAAATTTTAACTGAAAAGTTCATTTTTTAATGGCTTCGACACTTTCTCGCTCAATTTTTTTTTGAATTTGCTGTGTTAGCCTGTTTTTTATTTTTCAGGTAGCCGTAAAAAGCTGACCGGTCTCATAAGCTTGTAAATGAGGATCTATTGAATAATGTTACCCGAAGAAGACTGTTTATAGCTATTAGTCTTCAAGTTTATAATATACATTTTTGGGATTTTAAGGAATTTTCAATTTTTTTCAGTTTTTGTTGTTGTTTTCATTAAATTGTTACGTGTTCTCATCATTGAGAGGTGCCATGTATTTTAAAAAATAACAGTTTTACTGATATTATGACGTAACTAATTTTTTGTTTGTTGGAGCATGTGTTTTCATAAAAAGTTATGTGAGTGGTGTATTTGTTTCTTTTTCTCTTCCTTTAGCACAATCGCGTAATAACAGATCTCAATGATTTTCAAATTTGGCCAAATTGAACTTATTTATTCATTCATTATTTATTTAGAAGAATTAGTATAAATGGAAATTGAAATAAAAATACATAACATTCAGATAATAGCTTATGATTTTAATGGCTTCACTAATTTGTGTTTTCGCTATGTTTGTAATTTTTATGCATCTATAGTCCGTTCCTATGGCTTAGTCTAACCAAAGACAGGTCCATTTGGTTTCATTATGACTCTTTAGTAAATTCATTGAGAATTAATTCGTTGAAAGCTATTGATTTTTGAGACTTAAATTTATTCGGTTTAAATAATGTGGATTGATTTTTGAATTTCAACTAATAATTTTTTTGGTAGAATTGTTACCTAGTCTCATTAAGAAAAAATCCCGTCTGCTGTTTAGTTAGGAAAAATTAAATTCGTTTAGTTAGGATTTTGTCTAATTGTAATGTGACGTTGTTACTAGGTGCTTTTAAAATTAGTTATTGAATTTTTGACGTGAAACTTTTTTTTTTTGCTTTTTTGTAGTTGTTTTTTTTCTCGTAGTCTTTTCAATGCAGATATCGTTGTAATGAGGCATGGCATTATTTAATTCAATTATTAGTTGGGTTGTGTAACGGTTTTTTTGAACTCAAACATCTACTTTTGATTATCGCTTTATCAAAAATGTAAGTCAAAAGTTAATTCAAAAATGTAGATGAGCGCGGGTCGGAACATCATGTGCCAACGCACATAACGGCCTCCTTGTTATATCACTATGTATAGTGTTGCAGCAAACTTTCTTTCTTTCTTCCACTAGTTTTTTTTCAGGTTCAAAAGTTTTGTCTGCTTTCAGCTCGCCTTGCGATTTACGAAGACGAGCCAGAAATACCCAGACAATTGACGGTAAAAGTTAAATCTTTTTTCATAATGTTGTTTGCAAATACTTTGACATCAATAAGCAATTCCTATTTTGGAGAGAAGTCGATAAATTTCTCAATTTGATAGCAGCAACGACTGATAACGCAATAATATAATTTATGGAGTTTTTTGTACAGCTACATTATATTAAAGGAGCAATTGCGAAGACAGTATCCCAATGACCAACACCCTGAGGTGTACTTACACAGTCATCATGGATTCAGCATCGAAAGGAAACCGATTGGCACTGAGCCGGTTCCAGAGGAAGCTGGTTAGTGCCATATCTTTGTGAAGACCAGATATAAATTTTGGGTCACTGGCGAATTTTGTCTTGTAACTTGCTTTGCTCATGAATTTTTTAATTGTTGGCATGAATTAGCCTTTTGTTTACGTAAGCCTATTCGAGCAAATTTTCAAGGGTGGCATTAATAAGCAGAATTAAGGGCGTTTTTATCATATATTTAGCTCTTTCTCCGAAACTGTTCGCAGTAAAATGTGAGGATTTTTTTTTATCTATTGCTCATTTTCATCTGGTTTTAGGCGTTCCAACGCAGCATTGTTTTGTGAATTCTTTTTCACTTGGAGTTAGAACACAATTTATTGACCTCACAAAGTACAAGATGAGAGATGCCATGATGGAACTGCTCAAACCAACCATCCACTATTCACAATGGTAAGACAAATGAGACAGCTCTCAATCTCAAATCTTTTTAAGAGCTGATTTCGGTTGTGACAATTCAATTGACGTCAACCGATGTCAATTTTGGTGTTTTTTATGGATTGCAGTTTTTGCTGTTACCATATCAAATAGGGATAGCCGGATATATTGAAGTGCGTTATTTTTGACGCTGCTTTTTTGCTAAATAATCAAGTTCTAAAATTTTTTGTACCTCTCATGAAGCGCATGAAATTTCTAGTTGTAGAATTTTGTAGAATTTCTATCTGTAGAATTTTGGTGGTCAGAAAGCTGGAGACTGGCTAGAGCTCACAACTCTATCAAAGTTCAAAAAGGTTTATTTAGTGGTTCGTCTACTTGTTGAGAATTTTCTGTTTTGTCTCCAAAATATTGATCTCTCAGCAGAATTGAATAAATTGAATTCAATAACTAAATTATTACTAAAAATTGATAAAATTAACTCAGTACAAGATAATTAACAAAGTTCAACAGTCACAAGTTTTTTGTAATACTAACTAATTGCTCACAGTAAATCCAAATTAATTCAAACAATCTGCCCAGCAGTGCCAAACCTTTACTCATTTTTAATAGCCGCCCTCATCTTCTCAGCCGGCTATTATAGCGCTCCTATTTTTTTTTTACAATTCAAAGAATTTGAATTGTATTGGGGCGCTGTTTTTTTTTTTTTTAAGTTCTGTTCACACATTTTCATGATTTTTGAAGTCAAATTGGAGTAGTGATTTTGGTCATGCCGAAACAGGAAATGGAGCGGAAAAGCGAGTGGTTTTTGCGGCGTGAATTTTTTTCGCTCTAATTTTAAAGTAGAGTGAGAAAATGGTGTTTGAACAAAAATTCGGTTTCTCGGTAGTGGTTTTTGTTCACATGCGGCAATTTCACTCTGATTTTTACTGTTTTTTCGATTTTTTGGATCGGATTTTTTTCTAAATGGTTTTCCCAATCCATTCAAACCTCATTCTAGGCCTAGTTTTTTGTGTGAATTAAATTTTCATTTCTCGTTAGTGGTTTTTTTGTTCACATGCGGCATTTTCACATTGATTTTCTGTTTTTTTCTTATTTTTTTATCAGAATTTTTTAAAAATGGTTTTCTCAATTCACTCTTAGTCCATTCTAGGTCTGGTTTTTCTGTTTAGTCAATGAAAATTCTTTGAATTGTACGTCAGGACGTGTCCTGCTATGTTTTTTTACTTCGTCGAATAAAAAAATGTTTCGCTTTACCTCATTTTGCCGCCTTTTCAACATTTTGCGTGAAATCTTTTTGACTTCTCTAGGCTAGTTTCTCTCTTCTCTCATTCTGCTCAAAGTCCTTTTAAACAGCAGCTGCTCAGCAAAGCAATTCAAAATGAACAGAGTCAGTATAAAAAATTGAAGTCAGAAGTAGAAACGGGATAAACCCATAAAGCCCAATTTTAGATGCCCGCTAATTGAACGTCGTTCCTATAAGTATTAGTTACCTCTCTCTAATGCTGATTGTTATTGATAGTAGCCCCTGAAGCCTCTCTCTAAGAAACAGAAGTATGTTCAACTACGAAATGCCATCAAAATAAATCGGACTTAAAAAAATGTTTTTGTACGAAAATCTTTTTTTATCAATATCTTCTGTTATTTCAATCCCAGTCATGCTTATTGGAATCAACGGCGGCTATTTTCCGGCAATCTGCCGGGTATGTTTTCAAGTTCTGCCTCCCAGTAGCTTCTAGTTTCCAGTGTTTCAGAGTTTACTACTACTTCAACTGCGCATTTTAATTTCCTGCAACTCAGTGCTCCCACAATGAAATAACTATCTAACTTTAATATTTTTTTAGAACCCACTGCTCAGTCTGAGCATTCTCAGATAGCTGCTATCTTTTCATTGCTCTCTGGTGGGGTTTTAATTGCTCTCAAACGGAGTTTGCAGCAATTATATTAGTCCTGTAGTCTTTTTTTGCAAATTTTGGCTTGACCGGTTTTTCCTCTGATCCTTAAATTTCTTTTTTCTGAACAATGGGATAAGCAGGTAATGCCCCCCGGAGTACATTAATTGACTGAGCAGATCTCGGGTGATGCAAAAAATATGCCTGATAGAAACACCTCACAGTGAATTTCCAAGACATAAATTCAAATACAAATATCTGAATTTTATATGAATTTCCACGTAGCAGCTGCCATAATGATCATAACATCAAATGATCTCCAATATGAACACTTTTTTCTGATTGTTTACTTTTACCGTTCTTTTACTTTTTTGAAAAAAATTGCTCGAACTTTTTTCTACAATTTTTTTGTTTTCTTTAAGACGCCTTTTGATAGTGCTTGCTGAACATAATTGAAGCAAAAGCTTCATGAGTTTGATTTCGCGTTGATTTATTAAAGCGGTGTGAGCAATAAAGTAATAACTGCTTTTCGGAAGTTTCAGGTTTGTTTTTTTGCCTATGATCTATAGTACTAGTACTAGTAATTATTGCCCGCAAAATCTCCCAAGTGAATCATGGCTTTTAATCACCCGCTATCGATCTCAAACTTTTCTACTGTAATAAAAACCTAAAAACCATTTGCAATTGTTTTTCTTTGATTCAACTCTTACCCGACATTTCTGTTAAAATTAATAATGCAACCAAAGAGGTTTCGTTTGTGGTTCGAAGACAATCTCATACAGACTTACACCTTGAACGCATCATATATTACTATGATTTCGCTTTTTAAGTATCAGATATTGCATTGAATTGAGCATCAGCTCAAAAATAGTTCTTTTTTGACCAGTATACACTTAAGCAATCTAAATCCACGAATAATATCGCTAACCTCCTTAACACGTGTAGAGTTTTCATGTGTCAAACTTTCACTTCAATAGAAATCTCTATTTATCATTATCTAAATCAGAGAGCAAGTCAATTCAATTCTCATCGCCCTAGTTTTGTTCACTAATGAAAGAAATAAATTTATGTTTCGAGTCAAAGAGGCCTTTGAATTCTTTGGAAGATCTTGTGGACAGCCATTTTCTATGTTGTAAAAAAACTCTGTGAACTGGTGATGTCAAACGCTAATTGGTTTTTGACGAAATTTTTGAATCAAAAAATGACCACAAAATTGGAAAAGGTTTTTGGGTTATTGGGAAAAAACGTCTGATTTGATGTTAATCAGCTTTGCCATATTTAATATATTTTTATCGGTGTTTCTTTCTTAAAATAATCTTGCTTTCAGTTTAAATCTCTTGGCTTTGTTGGATGGATAGGATAATTAATTTCTTGCATTGTTTTCTGTTAAACTAATTTCTGATATTTGCGCTTGCGTGTCTATTTTGTCAAAACTTAATTTCTATGTTTTTAATTTGTCATAGTTGTAAGGCAATTTTTTACAATCAACATAGGGGTTTTAAAATGAGGAATTGAAATAAAAACCTCTTTTTATAAAAGCATCTTGTCTTTGTTTTTTGGAAATGTTCGTTTGACTCAAATTTACTTTGAATCGGTTCCACAAAAGTTTCCATGCAAGTGAAACAATATAGATCAATTCGAAGTACTGTTTTTCATAAATATATCGTTGCTGGTAAGCTCATAATCGCTTTTGAATTGCTCTTGAGGAAAAGCAAATTTTGTAAACTTGTCTTTTTGTGCAAAATTCTTGCTTCGCCGGTTTTTGACTATTCGAGTGACTTTTACGCCTTTGACTTTTTGTGTTTTGCGTGATCCAAAGTTGTCTCATTCACAATTTTAAGCAGCTGAACTCAACTGGCGGAAATTTAATACTAAAAGTCAAATAATAAGTGTGCCGAAACTGGTGCCAATTTTTCACTTTAAATCTTACTAGTGTAATAAAAAGTAACCTCTAATGAGGTTATTTGAAGCCCCTGGTGAATTTTTTTGTCCCATTCAGGCCTCCCTCCTCCCTTACTGAAGCAGCTGAACTCAATCGGCGGCAATTTAATACTAAAAGTCAATTAATAAGTAGGCCGAAACTGGTGCCATTTTTCACTTTAAATCTTAATAGTGGTGTAAATAATAACCTCTAATGAGGTTATTTGAAGTCCCCTAGTGAATTTCTTGTCCCATCCAGGCCTCCGTCCCCCCACGACTGAAGCCGGCAAGCAGGCTGCAATTGATTAGAGCTCCCAATAGTCGTTTAAGAGTGATTTGTCCGACGTAAGTCAGTTATGTTTTTAAAAAAGTGAATGAAAGTAAAATTCATTTTCGGTTTTGTCTCGCGAGTGATTTTCTGTAATGTTTTCTTAAAATGTGTGTTGAAATATCTTAATATTCTAACAGAGTTTTTAGAACTTAAAATATGAAATCAAAAGAAGAAAACTAGTGTCAGAGCCTCTGTGTGAAGACGGCGTTTGTATGCAATGCAGATTTTTGAGAAAAATTGAGAATATATTTGTGAATTCACGAGAAGGCGAAGTTTAAGAAAGTGGTCGTACATTTTTGCGCACCTTTAGGCTATCCGTACAAATTATGAGTTTGCTATCTTCAATTATCTAATTATTGCCTGCATAATCTCCCGAGTGAATCATGATTTTTAATTGCCCGCTATTTATCTCAATATTTTCTACTGTATTAAAAACCCAAAAACCATTTACAATTGTTCTCCTGTGATTTCAACTCTTACCGACATTTCTGTTAAATTTCATAATGCAACGAAAGAGGTTTCGTTTTTGTCGTTCGAAGACAATTTCATGCAGACTTACACCTTGAAAGCATCATTTATTACTGTGATTTCGGTTTTTAAGTATCAGTTATTGCATCAAATTGAGCATCAGCTCAAAAATAGTTTTTTTGAACAGTACACTTAACCAATCTAAATCAACCTATAATATCACTAACCTCTTTTACACGTGTAGAGCTTTCATGAGGCAGACTTTTACTAAAATAGAAATCTCTAATCAGTTTCTGAAACAGTGAGCAATCAATTTAATTCTCACCGCACTAGTTTTGTTCACTATTGAAAGAAGTTAACTTATGTCTCGAGTCAAGGGAGGCCTTTCAATTCTTTGGAAGATCTTATAGACCTGCTTAAGGTCCTGTTGATAGCCTTTTTCGATGTTGTAAAAATAACTGTTGATGTCAAATGCTAATTGTTTTATGACGAAATTATTCATTTTTGATACAAAAATTGACCACAGAAATTGGAAAGTTTCCGCGTTATTGGGAAAAACGTTTGATTTGATGTTAATCCACAATTAATCGATAGTTTTGCCACAATTAATCCTGTTATTTCTAGCCTTATTTTATACTCCTTAAAATATCATTGCTTTCAGTATAAATAAATCTCCTGGCTTCGTTGGATAGCTAGGATAATTAGTTTCTTTTCTGGCATTGCTTTCTGTTAAACTAATTTCTGATATTTGCGCTTGTCTTTTTTTTCTGTTGACGTCATACTTGTGTCTATATAGTCAAAACTTAATTTCTATGTTTTACGTTTGTCATAGTTATGAGGCAATTTTTTAGAATCAACATAGCGGTTTTAAAATGAGGAATTGAAATACAAAATTTTTTAAAATAAATGTCTGGTATTTTTTTGGAAACGTTCGTTTGACCCAATTGTTTTTGAATTGGTTCCAAAAAGTTTCCAAGCAAGTGAATCAATATACATCAAATTTGAAGTACTGTTTTTCATAAATAATTCGTCGCTTTTACTTTAAGTCTTAATAGTGGTATAAATAATTACCTCTAATGAGGTTCTTGGTCCCATTCAGGCCTCCCTCCCCCACGACTGGAGCAGGCTGTAATTGATTAGAGCTCCCACTAGTCGTTTAAGAGCAATTCTTCCGACGTTAGTCAGTTATGTTTTTAAAAAAGTGAATGTAAAGTAATTCATTTTCGATTTTGTCCCGCGAGTGATTTTCTGTAATGTTTTCTTAAAATGTGTGTTGAAATATCTTAATATCTTCACAGAGTTTGTTAGAACTTAAAAAATGAAATCAAAAGAAGAAAACTGTAGTGTCAGATTTCGCCAGAGCTTCTGTGTGAACAGTGCGTTTGTACGCAATGCAGATTTGTTTTTAGAAAAAATGAGAATATTTTATTTGTGACTTCACGAAAAGAAGTTTAAAAAAGAGGTCGTATATTTATGCGCACCTTCAGGACATCCTTAAGAATTATGAGTTTGCTATCTTCAATTATCTCAGTGGACGCGCTAGTTGAAACTTGATGCCAAATTTTTGTTTTGGTGCTATTATATTTTCAATGCGCAATTTTAAAAAACAAAAACTTATAAAATACTATTGAATGTAGTTAGTTAATTTGGCTCTTTAGATGACATCCCGGTTTAATAACAGATTTTTGGCTTAACACCAAGATTAACCGTTGTTTCTTATAAAAGCATGTTTAATGCAAAAGGAATTTTAAAGTAAAATGAAGCAGCCAAAAAAATTGCATAACTAGAAAAACAAAAGATTCCGGATTGGTGATAAGAATTCAGTACAGAACTGTCACGGAAGACGTTAAATCAAACAGCCAATAACTTTTCTGTGAAGGAATGTTAGTTAAGTTTGCCCAGAATTGAATATTCCGCAAAAATCAAATAAAATGGTTAACTCTTGTTTATTTATTTTTATTTATAGTCGCCATCAGTCTCTCAACGGCTATCATTTAGGCGCTCTCCTTCTTTTACAATTCAATTTGAATTGTATTGGGGCGCTGTCTTTTTTAAAGATCACTTCACACATGAAGTCAAATTGGAGTAGTGATTTTGGTCACGCCGAAACAGGAAATGGAGCCAAAAAGCGAGTTGCTTTGCGGCACGAATTTTTTCATTCTAAATTTTAAGGAGAGTGAAAAGACGAAGTGGTTTTTTGTTCACATGCGGCAATTTCACTTTGATTTTTACTGTTTTTCAATTTTTTGGTTAGGATTTTCTAAATGGTTTTCCCAATTCATTCATAGTCCGTTCTAGGTCTAATTTTCCGTTTAGTCAATGAAAAATCTTTGAATTGTACTTCATGACTTGTCCTGCTATGTTTTTTAAACTCGCGTAACTTTTTGGTCACGTTTTTTGTGTTACATAAGTCACGATTTTTACGTTTGACTTCTGACTAACCTCACTCACTATTTCAACTGAGTGGATTTTAAGTTCTTTAACGCATTGAGTTACGTGATGTAATGAATGCGATCAAATTCAACAGAGGAAAATCAAAAGAAACATGATAAAGCGCGGTCATTAAGTCGAAGTGCATTGGGTTATCAAAATTCATTAGAGCAATTGCTTGCTGACTTTAATATTAAGCTTAATACCTTTCAGTTTAGAAGCTGAATTAAGTATAGTTTCGGAATCTAACTGAAACTGCACACTGATTTAGAACAATTTTTAAAACTTAGGAAAAAATTCTGTAAGTTTCTATCTCCTTTTTTTGTTTTAATCCTGATGTGCGTCAAGCGCGTCAACGGCGGCTATTTTCCGGCAATCTGCCGGCTTTGTTTAACTGTTTAAATTTTGTGTGCTTTTTAATATTTGTTAGGATATTTCTTTTCAGGGTAGCGGCTCGATATGACAGTGCTTCCCAGGCTGATTTGTATCTCCTTTTCATATGTGGAAAAGAGAAAATGAGTCTGCCGAGTGTCCACTGGGATACTAACCAGGAGGGTATCCACAGAAGAACATGGTACAAGGTAATATTACAAGAATTTCTAGATTCTTCGAAATTACCACAGTTACAATGAAAGTAGTCAACTCTTCCAAGTCCTTCGGGTAGGTTGAGGAGAGTGCTTAAATTTTATCTGATGGTCGTCTCACCAAATAAGCGAAGAGATCTGAAAGGAAAATTTTACGCCCCCAAGCGCATGTGCTTTTTTTTCATTGTAACATGCTATATAACAACACAAATTGTTAATTGGAGGCACAAAAACACGGGGGGTGGGGGGCTTGTGGAACAGAATAGATTCGAACTTTTTTTTGCTTTTTATCGCTCTCTCATTTTTAAATTACTGCTCTTTTTAAGTCGCTCTCTCAATCACAGTTGTAAGCAGCTGAAGTGGCGGTCCTTTACTATGAATAGTCAAAATGAAACAGAGTGCCAAATTGGTTGCTTTTTTTTTACTTCCAAATCTTTAATCTCTCTAATAACCTCTAAAAACGTAATTTGAAGTCTGAAGCTCTTCGTGCAATTGATGCCTGTTACTACCATGGGCTGAAGGTGTCTACAATGGGTTGAGCCGCCGTCTGGTCAGTCATAGGAAAGAAATTCGTCCGATCGTAGACGGTTATGTTTCTGAAAACAATGTAGATGACTTGTTTTGTATGAATTGCAACTTGGGAAGGTAAAAATTGTCAAAATATTTGAAGTTTTCATTGCAAGATATTTGACATATTAGCAAAATTTAGATCAGATTGCTTTTATCAATAATTAATTTGAAATGGAGCGCATTCTATTGTTTATATGATTTCGTGGTCATAAAATGGAGAAAAACTTGTTTCGCAATATTCAAAGATTCCAAGAGCAGAGCTCTATTTTCAGTTTTCTGAGTGGTTTTTTTTCAACTTTAATTAATAGATTGTTCTCGCCTTCTTATTTTTTTTGAGAGTTAAAAACGGAAAAACTCGAAAAAGGCAAGAAACAGAAGAAAGCAACTTGTCGCGCAATTTGTTTGTACTTTTTTATGTTGTATCAAAATGGATGTGAGCTGTTCACTATTATTGGTTCACATGCTGCTTGTTTCCTTTTTGTCGATATGTTTCTGATCATGTTACGAGTCTTTAAGTGTATGGCTCACCAAATTTATTTTGAAATACAAAAATTTGAAATACAAAAATTATTTATTTTGAAAGACAAAAATTTATGTTGGGAAGGGCTGTTCTTAATCTTTTAACCTCCTCGCCCTAGTACCTCAATCAACTCCACCCCCCCCCCCCCCCAACCACATACAAACACACACGCGCTGCTTCCTTGTCCATTTTCTTTTACCTGGTGAATTGAACCCCACGTCAAAAAATCACCCCTCCCCCGACCGCCAAAGCGATCATCCCTAAACCCCATCAGGTCGCTGGAGATCAATTCGCTCGACTTATGTTGGTTAGGTGTTGTTAAATGGTGTCTTTTTGGTCCTGTTTTATAACCGCCATCAGCCGCTCAAGGCTTTTATTTAGCTCTTTTTTTAAAATATCGCTTTTGTGATGACGTTTTTCGTTTTACATATGTCACAATTTTCACGGTTGATTCCTGACCTAATAAACTCAATGTTTCAACGGCATGGATTTTGAATTCTTACGCTCTTTGAATTACGCAATCTTTTGAATGCGGTCTAGATCAAAAGAGCAATCTCTAAAAAACGGGATAAACCGATAAAGCCCGGTCATTGAGTCATGCATGAGGTTACCAAAGATCATTAGAGCGGTTGCTTGTATTAGTATAGACTTAACAGACTGCGTAATAGACTTTTTCTTAGAAGCTGAATAAATTATGATTTTAGAATGTAACGGAAACTGCACGCAAATTAGAACACTTTTTTGACACTCAGAAAATTCTGTCAATTTCCAACTTTGTTTCAATCCCGATGTGTATCGAGCGGGTCAACGGCGGCTATTTTTTGGAAATGTGGCGTCTGTTTTTTTTTGTTTTTTAATAGCCGCCCTCATCTTCTCAGCCGGCTATTATAGCGCTCCTATTTTTTTTTACTTCGTCGAACTTTTTTTCGCTTTACCATTTTGCCGCTTTTTCGACATTTTGCGTGAAATCTTTTTGACTTCTCTAGGCTAGTTTCTCTCTTCTCTCATTCTGCTAAAAGTAAATTTGAACATCAGTTGCTCAGCAAAGCAATTCAAATTGAACGCAGTCAGTATAAAAAGTTGAAGTCAGAAATAGAAACGGGATAAACCCATAAAGCCCAATTTTAGATGCCCGCTATTTGAACGTCGTTCCTATAAGTTTTAGTTATCATCTCTAATGCTTATTGGTATTGATAGTAGCCCCTGTAGCCTCTCTCTAAGAGAAGTACGTTATGTTCAACTACGAAGAAATGCCATCAAAATAAATCGGACTTAAAAAATGTTTTTGAACAAAAATCTTTTTTTTAATATCTTCTATTCTTTCAATCCCAATCATGCTTATTGGAATCAACGGCGGCTATTTTCCGGCAATCTGCCGGGTATGTTTTCGACTTCTTTTTAAAAGGTTTCTTTTTGATATCTTAACATTTGTGTTCTGCATCGCCCAGCGATTCAGTGAGAAACGGGCGTTTCAGTAGTTTTTAGTTTTCAAATCAGATTCATTTGTGGATAATCCTGCAGTTTTGACATGGGTTTTTGAGCTACGTATATTTTTCGTCTCATTGTAAGTTTCTTTCATCTCATATTTTAATTTGGGCTTTATTAAAGGATTTTCTTGGCTCTCAAAGTTTTTTTACTCGACGTTTTATGTGGCCGTTGTGCATAATGGTAACGCAATTTATTGCACCGGAATTTGCACTAAAGTTATTAGGTCTTGATACGTTGGGAGTTATGGGGGACAGCCAAAAGACAAGATGATGATGTGTGGGAGCAATTTTTATTTTTCAATGTGTGGTTTCTGAACGACAAACAGGAACATTCAATCGAATATATGGAAAAACATCTTAATGATGAAGAAATTGATATTTTACAACAGTTTGACAAAAAGTTTTGTTTTATTTAGATGGAAGGGCGAGCGGAAGTGCCATCGTCTGTTGATGGGATTGTCTATCGAAGCACTGGAAGTGACCTAATGGGCTGGGCAGGCAACTTTGGGTCAAAAACTACGGCATGCTCTCTTGTTTTGCAAATATGACGACAAATGATCTTGTGATCCATATTTGTGCTGACACATTCGACCATGCAAAATCTCAGAGGCTGTTTTGAGATCATGTAAACTTAATCTTTCATAACTCTCCAATTTGATTATCATATCGTTTAATAATATACTTCGAAAGTCTATAAATTTATAGATACACTAAAATTTAATTCTGCTATACTTCATACTCATGTTTTCAAAAAGGTTTTTAATTGCTCTCAAACGGAGTTTGTAGCTATTATACTAGTGCTGTCGGTTTTTATGCGATTTTTCGCTTGACCGATTTTTTGTTTGACCCATTTGACTTTTCGTCCTCAAGAACCGGGCAAACAGGTAAAGCGCGGAGGGCATTAAGTTCTCTTAGAGCCTCACGCCTTACCATTCTCTGAGAATGCGAAACACCCAGACTGTTTTGAGGAGACAATTTCATTGTGTGAAGGGCGGTTCTTTATCTTGAAAGTTTGACCCCCCCCCCGTCTCAAGAGAAGAATAAATAAGCTTAAATAACCAACAATAAGCGTGGTTCCTGTCTAAGTACTGCCAGTAAAGTGAGTTGAGCTTCTTTTTCTGTTGTCATTTACCAATAATGGCTTCCTGATGTTGGTTTAAAATGCTATACACTGCACCCACAAGAAGTCAGAAGCAAGCAAATGACGAGAAAGAAACAACTTAACTTGTATCTGACGGCGTCTAGCTTCAAATGAGTGCTTTCATGAAAATCTTTTTTACAGATAATCAATGATTCCAACGAGTATGGAAATTTTAACATTCAACAACATAAAAACGAGAAGAATCTGAGAAAGAACTGTTTTAAGACGCTATGTCTCTCTCTAAGTATCAATTGAACTGATATTGATTTTAGTTCATAATGATTCAACGGTTTGTAGATCTTCTTTTTCTATATTTAATATTTTCGCTTATATGCCTGAAGATCTAGCATGTAACAATTTTGCCGCCTTCCCTGAAGCGCGTTCTCTATTTTTAAAATCTCAAATCGGGATAATTTAAATCTTTTACCAATGCTACTTCACTTCATCTTTCTAGTGCAGTCTATTCTTACTATGTTGCTTCACTCAAGATTCTTGTTTGAGTGTTGTTGTTTTTGAAGTTGAAATAAGTTGTCTTCGATTATCGTCTTTCAAAGTTGGTTCAAACAGAACAAATGGTGCAGTCCAAAGTGAGTGGCAGTAATTCCATTTCGAGCATTTAACTTTGTTTCTTTAGCTGCGATGTGGTTGTCTTGAGACTATGTTGCGATAGTCTTGGTTGTTTTTTTGCGCTGCAACCAAGCAATTCTACAATGCTACAACCAAGCAATTCTACAATGCTACAACCAAGAAATTCTACAATGCTACAACCAAGCAATTCTACAATGCTACAACCAAGCAATTCTACAATGCTACAACCAAGCAATTCTACAATGCTACAACCAAGCAATTCTACAATGCTACAACCAAGCAATTCTACAATGCTTCAACCAAGCAATTCTACAATGCTACAACCAAGCAATTATACAATGCTACAACCAAGCAATTCTACAATGCTTCAACCAAACAATTCTACAATGCTTCAACCAAGCAATTCTACAATGCTACAACCAAGCAATTATACAATGCTACAACCAAGCAATTCTACAATGCTTCAACCAAACAATTCTACAATGCTACAACCAAGCGCTGGTTCCTGACTAAGTACTGCCAGTAAATTGAGTTGAGCTTCTTTTTCGGTTGTTATATACCAATAATGGCTTTCTGATCTGGGTTTAAAATGCTATACACTGCACCCACAAGAGGTCAGAAGGAAGTACATGACGAGAAAGAAACAACTTAACTTGTATCTGACGGCGTCTAGCTTTAAATGAGTGCTTTCATGAAATTTTTTTCAACAGATAATGATTCCAACGAGTATGGAAATTTTAACATTCATCAAGAACATAAAATGAGAGGAATCTCAGAAAGAACTGTTTTAAGACGATATGTCTCTCTAAGTATCAATTGAACTGATATTGATTTTAGTTCATAATGATTCAACGGTTCGTAGATCTTCTTCTTCTTCTATAATATTTAATATTTTCGCTTATATGCCTGAAGATCTAGCATGTAATAATTTTACCGCCTTCCCTGAAGCGCGTTTTCTATTTTTAAAATCTCAAATCGGGATAATTTAAATCTTTTACCAATGCTACTTCACTTCATCTTTCTAGTGCAGTCTATTCTTACTATGTTGCTTCACTCAAGATTCTTGTTTGAGTGTTGTTGTTTTTGAAGTTGAAGTAAATTGTCTTCGATTATCGTCTTTCAAAATTGGTTCAAACAGAACAAATGGTGCAGTCCAAAGTGAGTGGCAGTAATTCCATTTCGAGCTTTTAACTTTGTTTCTTTAGCTGTGATGTGGTTGTCTTGAGACTATGTTGCGATAGTCTTGGTTGTTTTTTGTGCTACAACCAAGCTGTTCTACAATGCTACAACCAATCAAATCTACAATGTTACAACCAAGAAATTCTACAATGCTACAACCAAGCAATTCTACAATGCTACAACCAAGCAATTCTACAATGCTACAAAGAAGCAATTCTACAATGCTACAAAGAAGCAATTCTACAATGCTACAACCAAGCAATTCTACAGTGCTACAACCAAGCAATTCTACAATGCTACAACCAAGCAATTCTACAATGCTACAACCAAGCAATTCTACAGTAATACAACCAAGCAATTCTACAATGCTACAACCAAGCAATTGTACAGTGCTACAACCAAGCAATTCTACAATGCTACAACCAAGCAATTCTACAATACTACAACCAAGCAATTCTACAATGCTACAACCAAGCAATTCTACAACGCTACAACCAAGCAATTCTACAATGCTACAACCAAGCAATTCTACAATGCTACAACCAAGCAATTCTACAGTAATACAACCAAGCAATTCTACAATGCTACAACCAAGCAATTGTACAGTGCTACAACCAAGCAATTCTACAATGCTACAACCAAGCAATTCTACAATACTACAACCAAGCAATTCTACAATGCTACAACCAAGCAATTCTACAACGCTACAACCAAGCAATTCTACGATGCTACAACCAAGCAGTTCTACAATGTTACAACCAAGCAATTCTACAATGCTACAAACGAGCAATTCTACAATGCTACAACCAAGCAATTCTACAATGCTACAACCAGGCAATTCTACAATGCTACAACCAAGCAATTCTACAATGCTACAACCAAATAGAATTCCTATTCGATTTTTCCATACTTTAAACTCCAAAACAGCCGTTCGATTCATCTCTACTTAGTACTCTTCGACTACTTTTTCGTACGTCACGTCATAAGTTACACTCATAAACAGCTGACTAATCTTTTCAGTGAATCTCCAATTGCTCCTGTTATTTTTACTCGCTTCGTCTAAAAAATGTTCAACTTTTGCAGCTTTTTCAACATTTAGCTCGATTATTTGTTCTCAAACGGAGTTTGTAGCTATTATATTAGTCCTGTGGTCTTTTTCATGCGGTTTTTTGCTTGACCGATTTTTGTGTGACTCATTTGAATTTTTGTCCTGAAAAATGGTATAAACAGGTAACGCCCGGAGGTCTTTAAGGCCTCTTAGAGCCTTACGCCTCACGATTTTCTAAGAATGCGATTCACCAAAACTGTTTTGAAGTGACAATTTTATTGTGTGAAGGGCGGCTCTTAATCTTGAGGTTTTTCGACTTCAGTCACCGCGCACCACTTCTCACTCCTCACCCCCACCCAGTCAGCGCTTTTCTACCTGGTGATTTGACCTCTCCTCCAGCCCTACCCCCATCCCGCTCTGCAACCCACTCCGCTCAAACCCCCCCCCCCCAGTGGTGACATCTCTAAGCCCTTCCGGGGTACCGCCGAAACCGTCCTTTTGCCGGCAGTTTCAGAGCGCAATTTGCCCGACGATAGTCGTTTATTTGTTTACTTTTCTTGACTCATTTTGTTTCATTATGCTCAGGTTGAATTTAAGAAGCAGTTGCTGTGTAAAGCAGTACGAGATGAACAGAATTATTATCAAAACGAAAGGATGAATCCACAAAGGATAGTTGTGGAGGCCCGCATTACGACGCAGAGGTATACCCCAAAATTTCCGCCTTAGTAAAATTGGCTCGAAAGTTAGATACATACAATGAACGAATAGGAGAGATCCTTTGTATCTTACTTTTCGCAAAAGGGGTTCCGCCAGTTTTGCGAAATAAAAGAACATTCGGTCCGAAAGGTAGGTAACAAATCTTGTAGCACATATCCGCTCAATTTTGGTATCTATTATTTGCGCGCATTTTGAGCATGCAATAAGCACTTTAATAAAGATTTAATTGAAGCTTTCAAAGCTCTAAAGTGCTTTAAATACATGCAACCACAAAAACTGATTTTTTCCCCCGAAAAATCCCTCGCACATCAAAGGCTTTGGATATCAATGTCGGACTGGCCAATTTGATAACTAGTAATAAATAGTACTAATAAGTAGTAATAAAGTACTATAAGTAGTAATAAAGTAGTAATAAAGTACTACTAGTAGTAATAAGTTAGGCTTAATTAAATAAGTAGTAATTCAGTTAGGCTTAATTGCGGATTAAATGCGAAATCGAGCTACATTGCGTGCGAAAAATCGTTACATAAATCGAGCGGATGCGTGATACAAGCCGTGCGAAAAATAGGTTATAAAGTTTGTACTTGTATTTCTCGGCTAGGATTAGGACACTTTTGCGAACACGGGATTCTAATTTCCCTTCCATTTTGCCGGTTTCTGCTAAGGTACCTATTTTCCGGAATATTGTTCCACTTTCAATGTACTAACATAGTAAAAACGAACACGAGATACACGCATCGGGAATATCTGCCCGTGACGATTTGGGTATACCTCTGCGTCGTAATGCGTTACTTGAACTTTTTTAGTTTAACGTTTAATTCATCTTAGTTACTGGGTCTGATGTTGGTTGGTTTTGGTATTAGTCTTTTGACCCTCTCTTTTGTAAGCAATACTAATAAATGTCAAATCCAATTAAAATAACAGGTGTTTTGATATAGTTGGAAGAAAACGATCAGTTTAATCTCATTTTCTTTGTCATGATTGTTTTAGATCAATTATGTTTCGGCACCCTGTGTTTTATGCCCCCAGTTACAATTTGTGTTGTCATATAGCAAATTACGATGTTAAAATAGCACGTGCTTTTTTTTTTGGGGGGGGGGGCAAAATGATATATGAACTCTGAGAGGGGAAGGGACAGAATCGATCCATTGTTTTTTTTATTCCCACTCGCGGCTATTTTCCAGTAATCTAACGGATCTGATTATTATAGATTTTTAGCTGAATTTTATTAGCTTTTGGTAATGCTTGGCTTCCCCCATTCTTCAAATGACTTTTAACACCCCATATTAAGGTCTTTTGGGGCTACTTTGAAACCTTTGAAGGTCAATAGAGACTACTATATTTTGTATGTTATTAATCAGGATTCATTCGTGCAATGAGATAAACGATTGGAAAATAAAGTTTTTATATATTACATCGGCAACTTCATCAATGTTTTTTATCTATATTTTGGCAGTTGGTTCGTCAGTTACTTAGACAAATTGATGGCGGTGTTAATTCAATTTCGCTTCTCAATGTAAAGAACATCTGAAATCTATTAGCTTCTTTGTTCTCATTTTTTTTACTTAATTGTTTTTTCAGAGAATTGACAATTAACTTGGTTATCATGACTTTTGTCATCAACGCAACAGATTAGCAGTTTAATTAATCAAATATCAGCAGTCCGTTTCTTTTCTTTACAAGCAGTAGCCTCTATTGCAATTGGCTTTTGCTCTCCCCACTTAGGTCAGGGGGAGTGGGTGGTGTATTTTATTTGACTAAGTACTCAAAAAGTCACCTTCTCTTCTAGAATGGCTTCATCAAGATAGCTTTCAATTAGTTTTTCCAGTACGTTCTCAGAGAGACGTTCTAAAATCGAGTCGTTGTCTTGTCACCGACTGCCGTCAAATTCCGAAAGAAAACCAATAATAGCAAAATTTGTGCGCAGAATAACAAAACTGGACTGCATGAAAGAGAAAAGAAACTTGGCTCAATCGGACCTCTACAAAAACTTCAAAGTATTTGAAGATTCGAATAAAGCGCGAGTTAATTTTATCAACTTGATGAAGGCAGATGATAGAATTAATTCAGTATGGTCAAGAGAAGGCACTTTGTTCTATGAGTGGAAATACGACAACTAAGCCGACAAAATTCATGGTTTGTACGAAGGTGGAATTGTTATTCCACCACCACGCGCAAATATCTATAATCAAAGTTTTCGTCAGCCAATTTTCCCACATGACAAACAGAAAACCCAACGTCATTCAGCGATGCCCTCAATTTCTTCAAGTTTTAGATTTCTGAACCAAGGTTCTGGACAAAGATCTTTTTTCGTCCCCAATGCTGAAGGTTCAATACATAAAAGTAACACAAAAACTATAACTATACTCAATGTAAATGTCAGATCTCTTAGAAAAAACTTGTTGAACCTAGAAGCTTTTCTTTATAGTCTGGATGTACAACCTGATGTAATTTGTTTAACTGAAACCTGGTTTTCTGAAACAGATGAAATTTCCAACTATCTTGTTACTAGATACAATAACTTTGTAGCGACGAATAGGAATTCTAAAGGGGGTG
This sequence comes from Convolutriloba macropyga, assembly GCF_964194025.1. NCBI lineage: Eukaryota > Metazoa > Xenacoelomorpha > Acoela > Convolutidae > Convolutriloba > Convolutriloba macropyga. The sequence continues at coordinate 79,235,572 of NC_134471.1, read as the reverse complement.
GAGTCATGTTGCAATGTAACAAATTTTTTAGTAATACAACAGAAAGCTAGATCGACCTTCAAGAAGCTCTTTGTGTAGATATCTGCAAAAGTACACAAACGTTTAAAACTGTAATTGTATATAACCCACCCCGCTCAAACAAAGTTGAATTTGTCAATATGATGGATAAATTTTTAGAAAATCTAAGTTCGAGCAACAAGTCGGTCATTATTTGTGGTGATATGAATTTGGATATTATGAAAAATAATTTGCTGAGCAGAAATTACTTGATTAGAATTACAGCAAATGGTTTCTTTATTTCCTCTCCCGAACCAACACGTTCAACTAATGAGTACAGTTCTTGCTTGGACCATTTGATTTATCAAAATTCGGATAAGCAAGTTTCTATAGAAGTACTAGAACATCAAAATTTTACTGATCATAATCCTGTTATTCTAACGTAGCGAACAAGTGAAGATATAAATAAAACTGATTTAATGTTCCGAGATACTAGTTTTGTAAAAAAATAAAGATGCTCTGAGCCGTTATAAAATGGCATTGGAAGCTTATCTTAACAAAAACAGTGACGTTATTTACAAAAGTGTCGATCCTTGCAATGCTTTTTCCACCTACTCAATGAGCTTAAAGGCAAATCATATAAATCACAGAATTGTCCTATCCTAAGCATATTTTATCAGAAGTTTGATGAGCCTTCGGATAAAAATAATGCAATTGAGTTCAACATTTTTTTTGCTTCCATAGGGTATCAAGTCAGTAGGCACCTAAATAAAAGTTTCCAACCTTCTTTTCCTGAACACCAATGCTCCATGTATCTTTACAAAACTACTGCGAGAGACGTGGGGGAATTTTTAACCAATCTTGACAACAAGTCATCCTCAGGTCTTGATGATATAAATAACTTACTGATAAAATTATCTTCAGATGTCATCAACCCCTACTAAAGAACTGGCTCGAGCAAGGGTTCTCCGACTGCGCGAAGAGGGGTCTAAAGTTGACCAAAATAATTATTAGTCAATTTCACTTCTTTTAGTTTTCAATAAAGTTTTTGAAAGAGCATTGTACAATCGCCTGTACCAATATTTTGAGAAATTTTCTTTGTTTTATAAGAAGCAGTTTGGTTTTAGATCTAAGCATTGTACAATTGGTGCACTAGTTGAGCTAGCCGAAACTGTTCGCATGAGACAGCGACATTCGACCATAGTTAGTTTCTTTTTGGATTTAAAAAAGTCTTTTGATACTATCAATCATACATTTCTTTTGGAAAAACTGGATAGATATGGATTTAGAGGCAACTGGTGGAAATGGTTTAACTCGTATCTGAGTAATAGAATGCAGCAAGTTGTAATTAATGGTACTACTTTTGATTGGTGCGAAATCAAAAATGGTGTTCCTCAAGGATCGATTTTGGGCCCTCTTCTGTTTTAATTTATATAAACAACCTTCCTTTAGTCTGTAAAAATGTTGATTGTACTTTTTGCTGACGATTCTAACATAGAAGCGGTTGGGTGTTCTGTTGAAAAAATGAAGTCAGATTTAGATAGCATAAACGTTTGGCATGAGAGTAACAAGCTTTTGCTTAATCTTAGTAAAAACAGTTCAACTTAACTTTAAAAAAGGCCCAGCCAACCTTAGTTTCCAATTGAACAAAACTGACATCAAAGTTGAGCTTAACTAAAATTATCTTGGGCTAAAAATAGATAATAAGTTCTCCTTTCGAGCTCATATCGATCATTTGCAAATTAAATTGAGTGAACAATGTGGCATACTAGCAAAACTCAGACATTATGTTCCTCGGAATCAACTGATTTCTTACTACAATTCAAATGTGACACCACTTATTCAACATGGTGCCTTGGTTTATGGTTGCTGTACGTACTCATCGCTTCTACCGATCTACCTATTGCAGAAAAACATTTCAAAAGTAATATATTTTGGAAAAAAGTCGATCACTGCAATGATATTTTTATGAGGCACTCGTTGTTGACTACGAGCTACACATATACGAATTAATTAAATTTGTTCTGAAATCAAGCAATGGTCTACTCCAGCAATATTTTTCAACAATTTGTTTCAATTTAAATCGAATGACCGGAAAACTAGAAGTGAGATTCTCAACTTGCTAAAAGAACCGTCTTGTAAAAAAAAGTTGTAGCGCAATTCAATACGTTTTACAGGCGCTGAACTATATAACAAATTAAAGATAATGCAGATAATTCCCGCTAATTTAGAGAATGTTAGTCAAGCTGAAGTGACAAGTTTCTGTCATAAATTGAAAAACTCATATCTGGTGTCGAATTATGAACTAATTAGATTCGTTTTTAACTGAAGTGAACAACAATGTTGAACATGTGCTACTCTAGTTTATTGAATTGAAATCCTATTTAAATAATTTGTTTGCTATATTATACATGTATTTAACGAACGTAGATCAAGTCATCGTTGTCAATAATTTATTGGGCAAATTGAAAAAGAAGATCGCTCTGATGTCGTTATTTGTCCACGTTGCTTGTTTATTTACACCTATTCAACAACGAAATTAATTCTTTTCTTCTTTCTTTTTTGTGTGAAAAACTATACCTGGTCTTTTTCAAAATCGTGGTAGAAAGTTGGGTTCAATAATAAAAACAATTGGCATATTCTAAGCACAGTATGTTTTCAATGCGAAAACCAATACAATGTTAAACTGATTTGGTTTTAACCAAAATATAGATTTGTGTCTTTTCTGAACAGTGCAGTGGTGAATGGCGACACCATTTTCACTGTTTTTCAGACCCAGCAGGCATTTTAATCAACTTTCGTTTTTTTGCAGATTCGTTGTCCAAAGATCTCCTGAGATCTGATACATTTTAGAAATAGTTTATAAGAAACATCTGAGATATGCACTTAGGTTAAAACTTCATAAAAGATGGTTTTTGGGAAAAAATATTGTCCCTAATAACTTCATAAAAGAATATTCGATCTTCGTAATGCCGATTATTTTCAAAACTTTGAACGAATCAGCTCAATTTGATAAGAGCTGTTATCATGGCGCAAATTGGAATGTCTCAAAACTATGTTAAACCCATCAAATATGGTGATTGTGGATAAAAAACTTGGAGTTGCATATGGATTGCATTGCTCTTCTTCAGGCCGAATCTTTTGCAACAGATCTTTACGCTGGAAGGTGTTGTTTTGTCTCATAAAAGTGTTATACGATTAGCTCCGTCTCATACGATCTTTTAAGATTTACCTTGTAAATGTGTAGGGTGTAATGATTGTGCTTGCAGCAGCAATATCTACTTTTAAAATTCTACTTGTTATTTTTAGTTAATATTATAGTTCTGCTTTGATTTAGTTTACTAGCAATTCAATGACTGTTTTGTCGAATAAACTTTTTTGTTGGTTTATTGGGTTCTTGACTGATGGTATATGTTTTTTTTATTCCGGAAAAAGCTCGCTTTAGTCAACGTTTGGCATTTTCAGATTAATTTATGGTTGCTATTTATCTTTGCATCGTTGACGAGTGATCGAGTCTGGAATGGATACTGGATTCGGAAGTCTGCACGAAGATGCCCTGAATGCTATATTACTCCGTGTGCCTGCAAATGATCTTGTGTTGAATTGTTCACTCGTGTGTAAACAATGGTGTGATGTTCTGTCATCGCGATACTTTTGGCTTCAGAGGTAATTTTTTCTTTTATTATAGCTGCGAAGCTGAGCGGAGCTACATAGTGGTGCTCTTGGTTTTTCTTACAATTTAAAGAGTTTGAATTGTTTTGGGGCGCTGTCTTTTTTACGACTCGAAGATTGGTTTTCGGAGTATTGGTTTTCTTCAGTTTTTTATTTGTTCTGACGGCGTTTTTACCTAAAAGCAAAAGAGAGTAAAATTGCTGTGTGAACTAATTTTTTCTGAGCGAGAGAAGTTTTTTGATCATGCGCTTCGATCAGTGAATGACTTTTTTTTCGACTTCGAAAAGTGTTTTCTGACAGTGCCATTTTTTGCCGATTTTTTGTCGGATTGGTCCAGGATATAAGCCGTATTAATGCGTTTCTAATTCTAAGTGAGCGCATTTCCCAGTTTTTTACTTCATTTTTGGCTTTTTTATAATCAATTTCATTATTTGTGGATCTAAAAGTGGATTTCTTTTTCTCAAAAATTAGTGCAAATGGTTATTTACCTTTGATATATCATGCCTTGAACGACTCTTTATGACGTGAGGTGCTTTTGTTTTACTGAATTGTACACATGCTTGCCCGATTTCGGCATTTTTGTCCAATTTTTTCTGTTTTGGTTCCCTTCGGATTTAGTTACAAGAAAAGGTCTTTTTGTGCACTGTCAGGGATCCTATTTTTCGTTTACTCATAATTGAATGATTTTGTGGGGTTCAGAATTTGAAATTCTGCAGAATTTGTTTTCTTTAGTGCAATTTTAATGAAATTTTATTGCAACATGTTGTAGGGTTTCCAATGTTTCAGCTATGTTTCTACTTTTTTAATCTATGCAGGAGGATAGCTATGTAATTTTCTGTTAAATAAGGAAATGTAGTTGTTTTTCTGCTTCATTTTTTTTATTTGATTTTTATCTTTCAAATATCAAAAACTAGTCTTTTTTCAATTGTTTCCTCTTTTTCTGTTTGTTTTCTGTCTTGATTTTTTTTTGCATTTTGGCATGTATCACACTTTTGTTTTCTTGAGGCCTATAGCTCTTATCAGCTCTGCTTTTATCAGTTGTTAAAATATTGGTTTTAGCCTTTTTCTTAGGTTTTTATTTTGTTTGCAATAAGTTCATTTTACAGTGCGGCACTGAGAAATTGCTTGAAGTGCCGTTTGAACATTTTTTCACTGATAATTACTTTCTACAAATTTTGTTGGGGTCTTACTTTTGATTTTAAACGATTTTCATTCTTTGAATGATTTTCTGTTTCTTTTATCATTTTGTTGACTTATTTGAAGTTTCCTCAATTATCTTGTTAGTTTATAGTCTTAATGCGATTTTTGGCCTATTGTATCTTTTTATTAATCAATTGATAATTGAGTTAATTTGTCATGGCTCTAGGCTCTGTTTACTACAAGAGATGCAAGTTTCTTTCGCTACAAAGTTGTCTCTTTGCATTGCAATTTGACAAAAATTGAGAATTTGTGTTCTCATTTTTCTCCTTTTCTTCATAAACTTGTCAGCTCGTTAAGGCTTGGCTGATATTTTATGGTTGGTTAACTAGAGTTCATTGCGAGAAAAACGGTTTTCGTTTGCATATGTGTTTGTACTACATTAAAAATAAATTGAATTTTCCGAATTTTTCATGTTAATATTTTCTGACAAATTTTCTTTTGTTCTTAAGATTTAGGAGTGTTATTTTTTTCTAGGTTATTTCTGTCTTCTGGGAGATGTGAATAGTCAGATCTTTCGAGGATACGACTTCATGTCGTTTCCGGAATTCTTCCGTCTATCTTTTTTTGATAAGTGAGCGAGCAAGACCGGAAGGGATTAATTAAGTTTGATAGGATTGTTTCAATGATCAAATTCGAAGTGTCGAGAAAAGAGATAGTGGTTCTTCTGTTCAAGCCTTCTTTTGAAACAGAGTGCGAAATGTAGGTGTGAAAAAGATTGGTAAGCGCACAATTTTTTTGTTCACTTGGGGCTTTTTAAGCTGTTTTTTTTTGTTTTTTTAATGTTTCTGTTTTTCAAACGGTTATATTAGACTAAATTTGTAATCTTCAGATTGTTTTGATAGCGTTTCGAAGGTTTTTGGTAATTAAAGGGAGTTTTACGCTAATTGACGATTTGTCAACAATTTCTCAGGTTTAGTCTTTAAGCAATTTTTGGCCCATTTGCTTCTACTGATTGCTCAATTTGAGCGTAAAGCTCATGGGCAGTTTGTTTACAAATTGAATACAGGTGCATTGGTAAAAGCATTTTTGTCGATGAATTTTGACAACTGATTGTGAAAAAATTGTTGAAATTTTTCTCAATTTCTTACAGTTCTTCGCTTATTTCAGCTATTTTTGTGCTTATTTTGGCTTGCCTGAATTTGTGTGAGCAATAGAGTTGACTCGGTTGCTTGGAATATTGTTTTCCTTTTGTATTTGTACTTGTTCAAAATGAAAATGTAATTGAATTTTCAGTTTTTCTAATTTAAATTGATTCAGTTAAATTTTCTTTACTTTCATTTGAAGTAGTGTTTTCTCTTCTTCGATACTCACTGCTGCCATCAGAAACTAGTTATTCGGCAGTTTGCTTTTTGGCAAAGACATCTTCGAATCGTTTCTGGAATGCTTCCGGCTATGTTTTGATAGGTAATTTTGTTGGTGTGTATTTTAAACATGAAGTGAAAGCAGTGATTAGGTCAAATTGCTGAAGAACAGAGAAGAGAGAGAGAGAGAGAGAGAGAGAGAGAGAGAGAGAGAGAGAGAGTGGTTTTCTGTTCATACCATATTTTGAGAGAGAGAGAGAGCTGGAAAAATAGGTGTGAAAAAATTTTCGCTCAGCGAGCAATATTTTTAATGGAAACGTGCGGCATCTTCAAAGCAGTTTATTGTTTAACAACATTTTTTTCTGGCAATGGTGTTTTTGTCTCACTTTACTAAGCTAGTAATGGAGTGTTTGGAATAGTTTTTGATAATCTGAATCAAATAGTTTTTTAAACTCAATTTTGAGCTGTTTTTAACATTTTGCCATATTGCAGGCCTTTTTCACAGTTTTTGTATCTTATGGCTTTCAGCATTTTCTGTGGTTCTGATTTTTTGCTCTAGCTGTTTTGACTGCCAGTTGAGGTAATTGATTTTCATTTTGAGTTGTTTAACTCAAAGATAATAAAGTAATTTAAAGCTATTTTTTGCCAACTTTTGCCTGTTTTCTTTAATTGTTTTGTCTCGTCTCATTTTATGCTTCTCCTTGTAGTTTGATTCATGGTTTTTGAGCTATTCTATAGGTGTTACTCCTAAAGATTGCTACTACTTTGCACGACTAACTTTTATCCGAAAAACAATACAAATTTCCCAGCTCTTTCCCAGCTTTTTCTGGCTTATTTTGTTCGAGACTCTTTGTAAGAGTATATTTAGACTTCGTCCGTTCTTTTTACTCGATTTTCTCTGCCTATTTTTGCTTGCTTATCTCTCGATTGCTTGTGGTTTGATGAATGAAGACTAACCGTGTCACCAGGTCACAAGGTTTTTGCCAATAACTGTTTTTGTGTCCAACATGTAACTTGTAACAAAGAGTTTATTGTCAGATACTTTTTCATTGTTATTTTTCCGTGTTGCTGTTCAAAATTTTTAGTATAATTAAGAAGAAAGTTTCGACTTTTTTGATCTGTTTAAACATTTTCATAGTGATTTTTGAAGTCAAACTAAAATGCCGAAACGGTAAGTGGAGCGAAGAAGCGAGTGGTTTTGCGGCATGAAATTTTTCACTCCTATTTTAAAGTAGAGTGAGAAAATGGTGTTTTAACTTAAATTTGCTGTCTCGCTAGTGGTTTTTCGTTCACATCCCCCATCTTGACATTAATTTTTAATTTTCTTCAATTTTTGAACCTGATTTTCTAATTGGTTTTCCTAATCCGTGCATTCTAGGTCTATTTTTGTTTAGTCAATGGAAGTCCTTTGAATTGTATGTCAGGAGTTGTCCTGCCATGTTTTTTTTGTTTTGTCGTCTGACGTTCTTGTTTCGTTTTACATGTGTCAAACAGCACAGCTGAAAAATCAAATTTTCTGAATTACTTCATCTCACTAACGGCAATTGAGCGCGTGACGTCATTTCTCACTCACTCTAGCAAAAACATTTAAGTAAGGTCATTTGCGTGCTTAGATTTTGACCATAAGTGTCTTACCTCACTCAAAAAATTGATTTTTACACATTAAAGTTTTGAGTTTAGTTTGAATAGCTAAGGTCAAATTACTTAATATTTGTAATAAAGGTCCATAATAAAAAGACAGCTGCGAAATGAGTTTTATATCTTTATTAATTTTTTGCCAAATAGATTTTTGAGCGGCGTTGATAACTTTTTCAACTTTTATCTGTCTCTGTTTCTATCTCTATTAGACTGCACGGAAGTCTATTTCTTTTGGAGCAATGTTTTCTCGTCAATGTTTTAAAGTAACAGTTTTGTTAAAATATCCTTTTGAAAAGTAATGCACAAATGCTGTCAAAAGCTATTAAATATGGTTCCCTGAAGCGATGAAACTTTGGCATCGATTTGAAATTTTAAATTGAATTCTGTAGCAAAAAAAGCTTAATATAGAGTTCAGGTTCTCGGGTGCTATTTTTGTCAGCATTTACTGCAAGGAATTTTTCTAAACTTTGCTCAGAAAGTATGACAATTTCAGTTGTCGTTTCACATCATTTCGAGCAATTGAATATATTCAAAATTGTTCATTGCGAAATGGATATAAACTTAATTGTTAGTTTGAGGCCCCAGACAAAAAATTGTCGCTTAATTATAGCTCTGACAAAATAAAAATAAAACCAAGATTTCTTGGTTGTTTCAGTTCTAACTTTCCATTCTCATTTTATTTTATTGCTGATTTTTCAAATGTGTTTTGAGTTGACTGTTAACAACTTGTTCTAAATTGTTCTTGACATTGGTGTAATTTTCATCTCGATTAGTATATATTTCATCCTACTCTTGGATGATATTTAAATTGTTTAATTGCTCTAAAATAAAGTTGGCAGCACTTTTTAGTCCGTTTTGAGTTTTTAATGCATTTTTTGTTCCGACCCCACTAGTGGGGGAGGATCTATATACTCAAATGGGTTTTTTTTCGGACAATTTTGGCCGATCGATATATTCATCGTAGAGAAATGTGAGTGGCATAATTAAAAAGCTCGTCCAGCGTAGAGTTCGGAATTAAAAAGTTTTTTTTTAATTTCGTGTTTTTCGTGGAGTTATCGAGATTTAAAGTTTTGTGTGAACACGTGATGTTTGGCTTGATTTTGTTCACTTTTTTGTACAAAGTATAATTTTTTCTACAGATATATTAATTCAAATTTTTATTTTATGCAACAAATGAAACAATATCGTGTTTCTAACAGACGAAAGGCCATAAAAGGCAGTTGTTATCGTCTCATAGGGTAGTTTACTATAAAAAAAATCGATTTCTATTTGAGAGCTGATATTTTAAAAACCATTTTGATTTTTTTCAAGTCACTAAGAGACTAGTCGCTTTTTAAGACCAGGTCCTGTTCATTAGAAACCTCATTTACATTCAAATGATGCCCATTGAACAAAAACTTCGTTTTTGAGGAATCGCTCAATTTTTGTGGTTCCAATTTTCGTACTTTTTATTGAAGTTTTGATTTTTTTTGAGATTTAAAATTTTTTTAGTCCTATGACATACTCATTAACTAAAAATGCAATAGACTTCTTGATAAGCAGTAAGCAAACCTATGTAGTAATTTGAGTGGACAGCTAATGGCTGTTAAGACTTTAAAAACAATTTTTCAAAAAAAAATTTTATTTTGAACATTAAGCGATCTAATACTTGTTTCTGAACTGCAAGTCAGTCCCATTTTGACAGAATCGCTTTTCTCGTCTACTGCAACCAAAATTTATATGCTGAGCGCTTTTATGTTCGAACTTTTGTCTTAATTACTTAATGCCACGACTTTTTTTTTAGTTTTTGCTATTTTTTTCATAACTTTGGATCCTTTTGTCGTCTTATCACATAATCCTATTATTGCAAGTTCCCATTGGCATACAGGATACTTTCAATAGATCATAGGTAAGTTTTAAAGAGAAAAACATATGGTTTTATTGGCACCGACAATGTCTTCTCGAACTTTTCTACAGATTTATTTGGTTTTTGCCTGTACTTGTTGTCATCTTCAGAGTTGTAATCTTCACTTATTGATGATTTTTGAATGACACAAATTTTTGCCTTTTTTTCGAAGCATAACGTGTTATATCTTATTATTTATTGATTTCCGTGGAGAACTATTGAATTTAATGGCTTTGATACCACAGAATTTCAAAAAAAAAAATTCGTAGTTTTAATATGTTTGTTCATATTTGTTGATTTTTTGAAGTCAATTTGGTACGAAAAACAGTTTCGTTGTTGTTAAAAAGTTATTTGAAAGTGAAAAAAGGTGTTTAATTAAGAGTTAATTTTTGTAATGGCTTCGACACTTCTCTACTTCTTTCATTTAGCTGTTTTTTAATTCTTTATGTAGTCGTAAAGCGCTGAGAGGTCTCATAAGCCCCTAGCTGAATGTTGATCGAATGAAGTTTCTCAATGCGGTAAGCTTAAAGCAAGTAGCCTTAAAGCTTATGATGTTCTTTGTTTTCAAACGTTTTTTAAACTTTTTAGTTTTTTTGTTATTTTTGTCAACATGCATCCAATTCTCATAGTTGAGAGGCCCCATTCACTTCCCATTAGTTCAAATTTTAATGTGGTTATTAATATTACGTCGCAATTGATGTTTTGTTCATTGAACAATATGCATTTTCATAAAAGTTTTGTTAGTGATCAATATGTGTTCCTTTTTATTCGCGTAATAACAGATCCCAAGGATTTTCAAATGAGGCCCGAGTGAACGTACTTAATCTTTCAATATTGTTCTAACTGAAAAAGGTCAGTTAACATTTGAAATAAAAACAGACTATTCAGGTAACAGCGAACGAGTTTAATGGCTTCAATAATTTGTTTTTTCGCAATTTGTTCGTATTTTTTTCAATTTCTCTTCATCTTTAGTCATTTTCTGTCGCTTAGTCTAACCAGATTCTATTGATCTCCTAATGACTTTTTTGTAAATTTTTCAAGAAGGTTTTTTGTGAAAAGCTAATTGTTTTTAAGACATTTGTAAATACTTGGTTTAAAAAATATTGGTCGATTTTTTAATTTCGCCTCATTATTGCTTCTTTTTGTCAATTTGTTACCTAGTCTGATTAAAATAATGTCCCATCTGCTTTAGTAAATAAAAGGTAAATTTGTGTAGCTAAGGTTTTTTATTGTATTTTGACGTTGTTACTAGGTGCTTTTGGATTTAAATGTTGAATTTTTGTCTTTTTTTTTGTTTTTGGTCATTATGTTGTTTATTTTCTTCTCCCGTAATTTTATTAAGTGTACGAGATCTCGTGAGTGCTTTAATGAGGCATGGCATTAAGTAATTCATTTAGTAGTTTCTATAACGGTTTTTTTATGCACAAAGATCTATTTTTGATTATCTGTTCATTTGGTTGACAGTTATGTCAAAAATGTAATTGAGTGCGGGTCGGAACACCATTTGCAGACGCACATTAACGAGCCTCCTTGTATTCTTTTGATTTTAATAGCTTGTGGCCCTGTCTTCTTCTGTCTTCTTGGTAGTTGCTAGTTAACGTGCTCTCATTCAAAATTTAAAGGAGCTTAATTCAGATTGCGGTAATTATTACTAATTTCTGGAAAAAAATGCCAAAAAACTTTGTAGTAAATTTACAGCCTTGTGATGATAAGTTAGCTCGAAAAAACTTTTAAAACCCCTTGGACGGACTTGTTTCGCAACCTGACTAAAATAGGAAATCATACGATTTTGCTTAGACTTGAATCAGAGAGCACGAGGATTTTAGAGAGTAACAGGCAGTTACTTCTTGACAATAGTGACTATGACTTGTGTCTGTATATTCTGAAGGCTCTGGCCTGTGACATGTTGCCGTTCAACACGAATCTCATAAAGAATCCTTGCGGACAAGGTGAGCTGACGCTGTTCAATTAAGGCAAGCCCGAGGTGGGCTCCTTTTACAGCCTTAAGATATATAGAGGTAAGGCTACTTATTTTTGCGCGCGAAGTACGCTTACCTATATCTCTAAGACTAACCGACTAAGTAAGACACAGAAGATAAACTGCTGTTATTACGGTGGTAATAAAGTATAGTACCGGAGTCAGGTGTATGCACATGGTGTATCTAAACTAATAGACTAACTAAAGTTTGGGATGCGCTTCAAATAAGAGAATAGTGTCTTCTCAGTCTGTGATTGGTTGGAGGTATACATCCAGTATTTCTTTTCCTACACAATCATCAGTAGTTAAGCGTTCTCAGGTTTCGTTAAGTGTTAACGCTGTCTGTTATTGCATCCTTGAAAATATTTTTAATGGTCTCCATATTGTGAGCTATTTTATTAAGTTTGATCAGATACGGCTGCTTTTATGCCAAGTTTATGATGGGAAATGACCTTGTTTTAACTCAATCGTGCAGAATATTTGTTGCAAAACATATTTTGTCCTATGAAACAAAAAAAATGGTTGAGTTATCGAACAATTGTCCAAGCTAATATTAGTTTATTTGGACAAGCACATGGAAAATTTACAATTATCTTCTTGGAAAGACTATATTATGTTATGATCTAGCGCGGAAGACGCTATGAGTTGTCAAAAATTGTCAATAAATTGACCTATAATCCTTATAGCTTTTTAATTTATTGCTTGTTTTTTTGTTTTGTGTTATTTTTTATGGCTTTGACCAGACCATTTTCGTCTTGCGTTTAAAAGAACATGTATTCAAAACCTAATCCGCACTCTTTTGACATTGAGAAATATTATTTATGATTATTTATTGATTTTTAGAGAGCCGAAAGCATTGGCTGTATAGAGAGAAAACTGCTGGAGGACAAGAGAACGGTGAGGAACTCATTATATTAAATACTCTGCTATATTAATATCATCATTAACATTAATATGATCTGGTATTCCTGTTTCAACTTGTTTTTCTTTGTAAACTGTCCTTACTGAGTTAACTTGGTTATGAGCCTGTCTTTCAATTTGTTCTCCTTCTCCCCAATTTGGACAGGTAAGAACAAAAACTTGTAATTGGAGAAATTAACTCTTGATGAATGGTTTTTCTGGATTACCTCAAGAATGAAATTCTCCCCGTCCCATTAGGTAAGAATTCATTAATGAGCGAGTGATGCGGCCCAGTTGTGCTACTACAGCTGTGCAAATACTTATGAGACCGAATACATGTTCGCGTTCAACTAGTGAATGGTTTTTTAATAGCCGCCTATTATAGCGCTCCTATTTTTATGACTCGAAGAGGAGTTATGGTGATCGTTTTTCTTAATCGGTCCAGTTGTTCTGAAGCAGGGTATGAAAATGAATGCCGCGCGTGCAAAAATTGTGATTTTCTTGTGTTGTTGAACAAAAATGGAGAGCGGAGAGAAGAGAGTGAGTGAGAGAGAGAGAGAGAGAGAGAGAGCAGTGTTTTTGTTCATAAAAGAATTCAAAAGAGAGCGTAAAAATAAGCGTAAAGAATTTTTCGCTGAGCGAGTGGAATTTTTTAAATCTTATGTGGCTTTTTGAAGCTGTTTTTTTTTTTTAGTTTTTACTTTACATTAGGTAAACTGTAGTAGGTACTTTTAGATGAAATGGGTTTTATGAACCATATGAACAACTAACTGTATGTTTCAGAGTATTTTTGACAATTTAAATTATTTACTAGAGTTTTATATGCCATTTTGAGGTATTTTTGCGATTTCGTCGTTTTAGACGCTTTTTTTTATCGGGTTTTGTACTGTTTTTTAAGGTAATTTTTTGTTTGTATTTGGGGACTAATTTTTTGTTTGTATTTGGAGACTTGATTCGCTCCGTGAATATCAATTCAAATTTGTTTTAGTAGAAGAAAATGTGCTAAATTTGAACCATTTTTTTGCCTTTTCTTTCTTTTACAAAAAAGAAAAAAGGGCAGGTTCTTTTTTTCAAGTCGAAAAATAACAAGTTTTTTTTACTTTCAGAATATTTTGCAATTTTGAATTGTTTAATTAACGTTGGTGCTAGAGTTTGTAATTCTAAGTGAAAAGAATTAAACGCTTGATAGCACATAATTTCAAAAAATAAGTTAATCAATTCTGTAATTGTTGGTAGTTTTTTATTCTAGCGCATGCTTTAAGTGTTTTTAGTGGTTTTCAGTGTCGCTTGGTTGCCTAATGAATCAGCATTGATTTTTTGTTAAGGTGTGTTGAGAACAATTAATTAGAATATGCAATTTTAAGAGAATTATTCAAAATTTTAACACAATTAATTAGAATTTGTAATTTTAAAAGAATTATTCAAAATTTTAACAGTTTTTTTTTAATTTTCGTGCTTTGATTCTTTTCTGTTTGCTCGGTTTTTGTATTTTTTCGAGATGCATCGTTATTTTTTTTTCTCATCATTTGATTTTCTGTTGTTAAACACAATTGAATCATACCAGGCAATACCTTATAATTTGCTTTTGGAGTAGCAACTCATGAAATGTACCCAAGAAATTTTTTTTCATCCTTTGCTTTTCCACTTCTTTTTTCCGTTCGTCAGTTTTTTATAGCTGCGAAGCTGTAAGCTGAGCGTAGCTATATTGCGGTGCTCTTGGTTTTTTTTGTTTCGTCGTCTGACGCTTTATTTTCGTTTTACATTTGTTCTAGAACATTCTGTCTCGTCACTGCTTAAATGGCTTTTTCGCGCTTGATTTCACGCTTTCTGCGTGACCTAAATTGCGGTTATTCAGAAACAGAATCTGTTCCTGAAACAAATTTGATTGTAAGAAAACAGATTGTATGGTCCGACAGCCGAGTGGTTAAGGTGACTGGCTGTTAATCCGGAGATCGCTGGTTCGAGACGCGACAGGGAAACTTTTTTTTGCACCCAAAAACAACCTCAATTTGAAATAAACTTGTAAGTTTTATAGGCGGCGGCGATAACTATTATCAACTCACTTCTGTATCTTTTTCCATCTGTATTTTACGGCACGCAAGTCTATTTCGCAGCTATTCCGGCAATCTGCCGGCTATGTTTGTTTTAAATCCAATAGTATAATGAAGTTAATAGTTCTATCGGTTAGTGGTTGGCTAGGGTTTAAGTTGTTTTTAAATTCGAGTTTGTTCCAGAGTCTTCCGGCTATGTTTTTTGTCGAAAAAATTTTTCGCTTTACCTCATTTTTTCCACTTTTTGCGTCAAATCTTTCTGACGTCTCTAAGCTATTATCACTCTACTCTTAATCTGCTTAAAGTGATTTTAAATAGCAGTTGCTCAGCGAAGATTTTCAAAATGAACAGAGTCAGTATGAAAACGAAATCAGAAATGGAAACGGGCTAATTCCATAAAGCCCATTTTTATATGAACGTTACTTGAACTTTGTTCTTATAAGTCTTAGTTACCATCTCTAATGCTTTTTGGTATTGATGCTAGCCCGGCCCTGTATTCTCCCTAAGAAACAGGAGTATGTTCAACTACGAAATGACATCAAAATAGTGCGGACTTTACAAATGTTTTTGTGCAAAATCAATTTTCCTTTGTTTCTTCTATTCTTCCAATCGCAATCTTGCTTTTCGGAATCAATGGCGGAATTTTTCGGAAATCTGCCGGGTATGTTTTAGTATTGTTAATGGAATTGCTATCGGAGGGTTTTTGAAAGCTTATGGAAATATTTAGATTTGAAAGGAGACTTATTGATAACGAGCGAGCTCCAATGTGCGTTTGAACATAACGTTGCGAAAGCACTCATGAATAAACTACTGCCTATTTTTTTTACAAATTTTTTGTAAGGCCAGTACTGGAATCGAACCAGCATCTCTTGCTTCTAACTGGAGCGTGGTAAGCTTTAAACCAGCTGGTCTTAAACCAGTTGGTCTAACTTAATACCTCCAACTACACCGGCTACTGCTGTTGTTCTAGCTTCATATCTCTAGTCAATTTGATGTCTCAATCTTCCAACGTTTTTCTGTTTAGGTTCTCGAGGCTCTGGAGTTTACGGAGATTCCAATATTGCTTCTTACGAGGAGGAAGAAGAAGAAGAGGAAGAGACTTTGGTGCAGAGATACTTTTTTAAATGTCCAATTGGTTATAAGTTCCCTTTTCCTTCGTGAACAAAATTTGTTTTCATCAGCATGCGTGAACAACTAAAACGCAGTATAACTTATCAGAAACCCCAATGTCAAAATTTGATGAGAACAATCGAATTCAAAATAAAAGGAGAGAGAAAAGCGTGAATTCAGCTTAACGCGGTGGTACAACAAATTAGAAATCAAATAGAAGCTAGCGTTAAGAAAAGCACGTACATTAAAGGTACATAAAACAATATTAGCAGGTGTTTATAATTTAAAAGGAGAAAAGCGTGAATTCAGTTTAACACGGTGGTACAACAAAGAGTAACTATTAAATAGCTTCAGGAAAAGACATATAATAGCAATGTAAAGAACATTAGATGACAGTAATAATCATCGCATCTAGAAACAAAAATTATTTGAGCCTTCCCTCCTCTATGATGGCCCCTATGGATGATTCGGTTAGTTCCGGTTTTTTTTTTAAAATTTTGCAGCCTCTTATGCATAGGAGGCAGCTTTGTAGAAGTGCAAAGCTTAACCTCGTCCGTATGTAACTAACAATATCGCTAAAACTCTCTTCTCGTTTGTGGCTCAATTTCTGAGCTATCCTTGTGATGACTTTGTTCGTGTTGGGACTCGCTCCGCCAGTACATGAGAAGATCAGTGGCTTGAAGGAGCTCTGTTCAACCTCGACAATCCGCTTTTCATATTTCAGTTTCTTCAGTGATTCATGATACCTGTAAGCGTCCTTGGTGTTTTTTGGACATGATTTGGCATGCGGATTGAAGACCTTGACGTCGAAGAAGGTAAGCTGGAATCGTGACTCCCACAATCCATTTGTTTTAATGTCGAGTCGAGCCTCATCATCTTTGGTTACTGAGTTGCTTGCAAAGCTCTCACCTTGAAGCGGAAGAAGTTTCGGCTCTATCTCTACATCATGGCAAACCTGATTCAACAACTCTCCGAAACAATCACGGATTTCGTTATGCCTCAGGTGAGTATATCCTCCTTTCAGGCAGTGGAGGGAGTGTGCGATTGTCCATTTTTCTCCACATGCGCAATGTTCGGGGGTTCTCTCAAGGTCCCAATGATATCTCAAACACAGCCCATCTCGAAATTCAGATTTATTCATGTTGAATCCGTATTTTTGAAGTGGCAGAGCTTTCACCCAATTGGACGAACCCTTCTCTGAAGCTAATGTCACAATGAATTGTTCTTTTTCGTCCATATCATTCAGTACTTGGTTTCTGCGCTCAATTAACGTTTTCGAGTTCTGTTGTCTTATCTGTATCGTTAATTTGCTTAATTGAGATTCGTCTTCTCGACAGGCTGCGAAGGCATTGGAAATTAGACATGAGTTCGTGTAGTCATTCAGTCGCTGATCTGGATGCTGTATATTCAGGCCTCCATATCTGAGGGGCAGAGCCAACAATTTCCGCATTGTTTCATCGGGATTGGTTTTGCCAGTGATGGCTGTAATCAGTTCCGTTTTAATATGATTCTCGATTGTGTCAAAATGTTGGTGCATATCTGGTGTTGTTGTGGACATGAATGTCAATTTACTTTGCAGGCCTTTGGTCAGACATGCGTAGGCATTCTGTGGTGATGTTTTGGCGAACTTCGCAAGTTTTTGTATCATGGTTATCATTTTCTCTGTGAAATCTTTTGTTTTCTCCGCGCAGGCTCTTCTTTCCCCAATTACTGATCCCAGAACTCGAGTACCATCAGTAATCTCGACTTCAGAGTTCTTGAATATGCGCTCCGCCTTCTTACTTAAGCAGTTTTTCACTATCAGTTGACATTTCGGGGGCATTAACAAAATAGCCGAAGGCTTTCCCTATTGTTTTGAGGGTCTTGGAGGCATCCAGCAAATCGGGAAGTGTCCCGGCCATGCTGCCATCATCAGCGTACCATTTTTGAACGATTGATGGATTCAACTTTCTGATCATTGGCATGATTGAAATGCCATACATTGCCATGGCTATTGGGTCGCCTTGTGTTGTTCCTTCTTCGGATAGTAGGGTTTCACCATTGACAAATAGTTTAGACGGGTAGATATATGAATTGTAGACTGCTGATGTTGGCGAAGGACAGATTCTGGCGATATTCCGCATAGCTAGTTTCCTATTGAGCGCATTGAAGGCATTTGATGCATCAATTAGGAGGATAGCTTCAGTTTCTGGTTGCTGGTATGTATCTCTTAGCGAATGTATTGCGTGCTCAATTCCACATTTTTGTCCAAGACATAGTTGGGTTACATCGCCAATCGTTTGGAGATCTTTTGAGATGCATCTGATTATGCATCTGCCGATAATCCGTCTGAGAACTTCTCCAATTCCAATGGGGCGGATGCCTGGGCATTTGTCTAAGGGTATGAGTCGACACGCATTGTATTCTTCTAGATGATTCTCAGTGAGATTCTCGTGGGCTATT
Organism: Convolutriloba macropyga; assembly: GCF_964194025.1. Lineage (NCBI taxonomy): Eukaryota > Metazoa > Xenacoelomorpha > Acoela > Convolutidae > Convolutriloba > Convolutriloba macropyga. The sequence goes on along the minus strand of NC_134471.1, from coordinate 79,217,398 downwards.
CGTTGCGCGAGTTGGGCAACAGTTTTGCACAGATCTATTGAATATTGTCCATAGTTGGTCAAGATCTTTCTCCATTCGTCCGCATCTAGACCTGAAGGCCCATGACTGCCATTTGTTCTCATGGCTGCCTTGCGGATCGTCGCAGCGTTGATCTTGTCAAAAATTGAGTCGGGATATGGGAGGGTATCAACTTCTTCAGTAATAAAATCTTCCTCCAATGTTCCAGGTGAGGGGTGTTTTTCTTTCAATAGTTCTAAAACGGTTTTCTCTCCGATTTTTTTTTCGGTGATAAAATTCCTCCTTTCTGGTGATCGAACAGACATTTCAGTGCTTTCGAGATTTTCCTTGACACATGAATTTATTGAAGCTCTTCAAATCTGACTCTTCTTTCGGCATTTTTTGTTTGGACAGCCTCACTTGTATCGCTCGTGCTTCATTATAAAGCTCCAAGAACTTGCATTGTGTGAACGAATCTAGTCATCTCTGGATGATTGCATTTGAGCCGGCATTCTCAGACTTTGTCCTGGGCAGTATCAAGTGGGGTAAGATCATCAGCAATTTCATTGGGATGTCGTTCTTGCCCTTTCTGTCTGTAAAAATTTGTAATATCGCTCTCATTGTGTCTACAAATTTGGTCCCACCTTTATTTTTGCCGAGTGAGAAAAACCGGCTCCTCCAGTGTACCACACTGAAGTAAATTTTGTCGATTTCTTCTTCATAGCTATCGAGGTTCGTCCACAGCTGATCCATGTCTCTCTGTTCTGTGTCGCCTGTCTGAGCGCTGTGCTCCACGGTAGGTGTTGTCTCGTTGACTGGGGTTGACAGGCTGCAGTTATTGCAGATGAAATTTTCAGGGTATTGTTCGGTAGGGGCTAACCCACTGCATTTTCTGTGCAAATAACCGCATATACCGCACCATATACCTTGTCCTCTCAGGTGCTTCTTGCAGAAGCTACAGTGAGTTTGTGAAGACATTTTGGGAAGGCTCAAATTATTAACAGAAAGAGAACATTTGAATCAGTGTTCTGAGCGCATTTGTCAGAACGAAGTTTCCATAATACGAAAAATGAATTCCGTCTCTTCAATAACTTTTATCAAAGAAACAAGATAGTCTGGGATGCACAATTTTGGGGCAAGGTCGAAAGTATTTCAATAGATTATGCAGTTTATAATTGTGATTGAAAATTTTTCGATTAATAGCACTGGTACTTTCGCTAGGTATAATCTGGGGTACAATTATGCTGCTCGGTTGGAATTTGTAAGTCACGATTTCGATAAGTTTTTTGAAGAACAGTCTGACCTTACTACTCGGTTTACCGTGATCATTGAAGCCCGCTACGATGGTGACACTGTTCAAGTTGAGGGGCGGGTACTGTTGCCCTACTTCTATGAGGTCCCTAAGGGTTGCCCCTCGGTAGGAGTGCACTGTTGCTCCAACCTCCCTGTTCCTGACGTATTTTGTCCTCGATGTTCAAATTATCAGGTTGCTTGATTGCCACGGCAGCTCCTCGGACTTGAATCGAGAGCGGTACATACAAGCCGGATTCTATATTCCGGATTTATATTCCGGATTTATAGCCGGATTTATACTCAAAATAAAAAGAAAATTTTCTGTATATTTTTTGAAATATGTCAACAAAGATAGATTTTTAATTAGCCTTAAACATCAGAGAAGAGAGGAACGTAAGAGAGAGAAAAAATTTTTTGTTTTTAAAGGTATTGACAAAAGTAAACCCACGACGTCCACTTTTATAAGGTAATCTGTCTGTTTTTGAAATCAATTGTAGTCGGCGTATCATTGGAACAAATCTTCGTTTGATTTTGTTATCAGCCGACGCATAATATTCAGAAGTATAATAGATCTAAGATTTCGCTTGTTTTTTGCTTAACTTATCTGAAGGCGATAAAGTCAACGAAGCATATGGTACTCTAATTGACGATTGCTTGAGTATAGCGATTAATAAGCACATAAGTTGTGCTGTTTAATCTAAATGAAAATATTGCGTCTCGGTAATTGCCAAGAAAACTTCAAATTTCTCTTCTTCGGCCTTTTTTCTTGAGACTGCAGTTCTACGAAGCTGTTGCAGCTATTTATAGGCAATCTACCAGCTATGGTTACAATTTTCTGGAGTTAAATTTTATCCATTTACAGTTGTTTCATGTAAATTTCGAATGAAATGAAAATAGTGTTTTCAATGGGTTACAGTGTATTTTTTAGTATGTTACCAATGCGTTTTATCTCATTTTAATAAGAAGTCAAGGCAACTAGGGTAGGGGAGCAGTGGTGTAAAAGGAGTTTTCGAAATTTGACCAGAATTTGTTGCAATATCGTTAAACTGTGCATTTTCTTAGCTAAAATATAGCGTGCTAACATAAGCTCAGCATAAATTGTAGTTAAAGTAAGTGTATAAAACGCTATTTACATTGTTAATTGGTTGTTTTTTTTTGGGGGGGGGGGCAATTTTAGTTATCATCATTTTGGCCGTTTCTTATTGCGGCTATTGATATTAAACTAAAACGGACGAATTAGTGCTGACTTAAGCTGATTTCAAAAACGACAAGTTTACCCTGTCAAATTGCCTTTTGTGGGGTCACTTTTGTCAATGAGTGTAGCGTAATAAGAGCCTGAGCTAACCATACATGTTTACACTTATCATTATAATTTTTTTTTTGAAATATTAATTGAAATTGGTTGTTTCCGTGGTGTCCTCAATGTTAAACCAAAGAGTACTGTTATTTTTAGAAGCGATGACTTAGAAGCTGTGTGTCGTTTTTCTTTGAAGTTATTAACTTATTCTCCAATGGATAGTTTTCTCGATATTTGAACAAATAGTAATAGCTGGCGTGTCCTGCTTGATCAAGTATATGGCGTGCCTTTCAATTATCAATCTAAAAAATGTAACTAAAAGAAAAACGAAAACTAAATTCGTTGTTCTTAGAATACAGGAACATTGATTCCGTTAGCCAAACATATATTGAACTCTACTTAATAGCTAGAAATTGGAGTTAGAAACAGACCTTATTCCTGAGTTACAGGCTCAGCTTATTGATATTACGAATTTATATGGAAGTTTGATTGACAGAAAATTTCACGAGGCAAGGATTTTTTATCGATGCTAGCAAGTTTTAACTATTGTGAAACTTTGCTTGTCACGATCAATATCTCGTTCTGTTTTGTTTGTATATTATTTTCTATTTTTGGATTTTGGATTCACTGACTTCTTTTGAGGAACAGATTTCTAATAATTTGTTGTCACCTTGCAATTATTTTAGAAATTTTTATCTATGTTCATTAAAATGTGCTTCTTCCACTTTTCTTCCGATTGATTACCGTTTTGTTTGCTCATTCCTTAAGTTATTTTGATCGACAGTTGATCAGTAGTGTTTATTATTTTCTCGTATTCAAAATGTTCTTTATTACATTGCAAAAAAGTTTTTTGCATTGCAATGGTAACAAAAAAATGTTATCTCTCTACCGTAATGAAGGAGGAATTGCGAAGAAGGTATCCTAACGAGAACGACCCCGAGGTGTACAGATACAGTCGACATGGATTCTCTGTCGAAGAGAGGCCAATAGGCGCTGAGCCGATTCCAGAGGAAGCTGGTTAGTACTACCGGGTAGTGTTCAACAAATACTTCGGTTGAGCTGACATATTTTTTTTAAATCATAGTAATCATATAATAAATTTAAATTTAACAAACGTCTTAATGCTCAGAAAATTAGATTGTTTTTTTGTGAGATTGCGTTTATGTATTGGGCTATGTAGACGAATTCGTTAATTTGAACCATTTTGTGAAATTCATCAATTTTTTGCGCCAAGTAGTCAAGTTTTTGAGTGTTGTATGTTGGATATTATTTAGGTCTGAATAAAACATATTTGAGTATATAACATATGACGGTAATTTCAGCTGTTATTTTAATCTTAATAGCTTTTTAATAGTTTTCATGCGAAGGTTTTAATAATTATATTAGTCCTGCCGTTTTTTTGTTAATTCTATTTTTCGCTTGACTGATTTTGGAGCTTTTAAATTTTTGTCCTGGAAAACGGGATGAACAGGGAAATCCCAGAGAGCAATAACCCACACCCCCGCTACTCTGCCACGTCATGACTCCTCTGCTCCACCTGGCGATTAGGACCCTATCGTCAGCCCTCGCGACACTCCCTCCCCCCCACCCCCCAACGGTTCACCCCTTTCCCTAATGCAACTGGTCGTCGTTTGTTTGCGAGCAATTCTCCCTTTGTTTAATAGCCGCGAAGTGATATATGAAGCTATCATTTTGGTTGTTTTTAATCCGTCAGCTGTGCCATTTTCAACTTTTTGATTGATCCTCGAACAATAAATTAGCAGTTTTTTTGTTACCAACCGACAAAAAATTTTGTGTGCTTGTCATTTGCTAAACTCTTAAGAGATTTCACGCCAATCTTGTGATAGAATTTTTTGATCATAAATGAATTGAAGTAAAATAAGTTTAGCAGCTTTATCTGAACGTAAGGATATAACACAAAATCTGTTTCAACACTTTGTGTAACAAGTCTGTTTTTAATTGCTCTTGAACGCAGTTCATAGCAATTATTGTAAACGTGTGTGTCTTTTTTATGCAAATTTTTTGCTTGACAATTTTGCGCTTTTCTAGAACATTCTTTGACTTCTCAAGTGACTTTTTCTCGCTTTCGTTCATTTTTGAGTGATCTCTATTGCTACGAAGTAAAGCTAATGTAAAATCGGTTGCAGAATATCAGTGGTAAGTGATTTGTAGCGCAGTGGTTAGTGATTCAGGCTATGGATCGGGAGGTCAGTGTTTCGAATCCCGGCGGGGGAGAAGTTTTTTGCACCCATAAAGAAAAATTGTTCTAGGCTACAGCCCCTGAATTAAATTACCTCGCCTGTCGTTCAAGAGCAATTCTTCCGACATTTATCGGTTTATGTTTTTTGTGGTCCAGATAATCTCAAATAAGTGTTTTTTACTGAATTTCAAATAATGATGAATTATAACTAAAATTTAAAGAAATTTATTTGAAACGAGAACATAAATCAGAATCACTTATTTAATTTTTTTGTTGAACTGCTTTTGTCTTTGGCCTCTGTAGTGTTCAATGTACTTGTCTGGCTATTGTCTGGCAATCTTCAGACTGTTTTTTTATTGAGCGCTGAAGCCATGAGCGGAGAGTGGAACAGAACAACGTACTTTTACAGAAGATCAGGTCGCATTAACGGACAATGTGTTTTTCATGAATGGGGCAGTATTCTATGGAACAACACAGTTGAAATCAACTATGAACAATAAGACACGCTCGGCTACTTTATTTATCGGTAAAAATCTGAATAAGTTTCGCAAAACACAATATTAATGATAATGATTAAGTGATCCAATGAGGTCTTGAAATTCAAAATATACACTGTAGTCTTCAGTGTACTTGTCTGGCTATTGTCTGGTAATCTTCAGACTGTTTGTTTATTGAGCGCTGAAGCCATCTATCTTTTTGAATTTCAAGACCTCAGTTGATGACTTAATCATTATCTGCAAAATTTATTGAAGAATTTTAAGCGTTCTTTAAGCTAGCCGATTTTTGAGCGTTCAATAAACTAGCCGAGCGTGTCTTAATGTTCATAGTGGAGTTTAACCGGGTTGTTCCATGGAATAGTGCCCTCTTCATAAAAAACACAGTGTCAGTGAATGCGACCTGACCTTCTTTAAAAGTACGCTGTTCCGTTCCATTCTTCGCTCATGGCTTCAACGCTAAAAAAACAGTCTGAAGATTGCCAGACAATAGCCAGACAAGAACACTGAAGACTACAGTGTATCTTTTTGAATTTCAAGACCTCAGTTGATGACCTAATCATTATCTTTGAATTTGTGTTTTGCAAAATTGTGGCTACTTTTGATCGTCTTCTCTTTTCTTAAGTTTTAATTGTTGGTTCCCATGTTTTGTTTCCAAGTTACATCAATTATAGTTCTTACATATCCGTTTTACATCAAGACTTCACAACGGAGTGATTTTCAATCCTGATAAAATTGCGAATAACATTTCAAACTCAAAATGACCAAAGACCCTGAAGTTAACGACGGTCATTAGAGAGTTTTTTTTTCAGGTGTTCCGACTCAGCATTGTTTTGTGACATCCTACCACACTGGTGTTAGGAGGCAATTAATTGACATCGGAAAGTACAAAATGAAAGACGGAGTGATGCAACTGCTCAAACCCTCCATCTGCTACTCCCAATGGTAAATTTGCTCGCTTTACCTTAGAAAAAATGGGAAAATATTACTCTTATTACAATAAATCGAGATGAGTTTTGGTCCAATATACTCTCTTCTCGAACAAGTTTCAAAGCAATAATTGTAAACTTGTGTGTCTATTTTGTGTAAAATTTTTGCTCGGCCGTTTCTGCACTTTCCTCTGCTTACCACTCCTGTGCTCTTGATTTTTGTGTGATCTAAGATTCTCTCTTTCTGAAGGTAAATCTAGTACTAAAACAAAAATTAGCATGGAGGAGAGTGCGGGTTTGGGCACCTCCCTATGCACCCTTATAACACCCATAAAATTAATCAAAGCTGAACCCCTCTAAATTTATTTGGCTCTCCTGTCGTTCGCGAGCAAGTTGTCCTTCGTTAGTCGTTTTTTTTTTTAAAAAATTTTGTACGACCACGCTTTTTTCAATCTATTTTATGATTTAAAATTTTCAGAGGAAAAGACAAAGACTAGGCAAAACTTTTATTATACATCCAAATTAATTTCAGTCAAAGAGATCAGACATCAAAATCTCTAAGACGTTAAAAATAGGGTTCTCGTCCTATTTACCGATAGTTTTGTTTCGATATATTTTACGTTTTTCTTGGCCTGATTGTCAATTTTTTTGCTTCGTTGTCGTCGAACTCAGCGGGAGGAGTATGAAAAAGTTTACTTCACCGAAAAATGCAAATTTCTTAGCCTGAAATCTTTTGGTCATTCTCGAGCTTCAGTTCTGAGGTTAGAAAACTAAAAGCAAGGCAATGCGTAAGTTCTGGGCAAAAATGCAGCGAGATGAGAAGGAACAGCAAGCGGAACCTTCATCCTAGCGGTAACGGGCATAAAAAAGCGGTGCGGAGAGAAAGCCCGAAGCAAAGCACCAAAGGAGGCAGCGGAGAAAGAAAAGCGGAGATTTACATTGCATCTAAATTGTCTCAGATCTGAGACAATTTAGGCAATGTCAATCTCTGCTGTTCTTTCTCCTATTGGTATTCGACTACCAAAAACTCGAAAGAAATTGGCGAGAAATCATTTACATGAGCAACGCGAAGACGTTCTTACATGCAAAGAACCTCCTCCATTTCTCTTAGACCTTCAGCGCTTTATCTTCTTGAAAACCTTAAGTTCATTTTTTTGCTGGGGTGGATATACTAAGTCGATCCAAAGAAAAAGTACTTTTTTTTCTCGGCAAGTACTGGTCTGTGAGATTCCTGATGAGTCCGTTCTCATATTTTGAAAACTTTGAGCTCAAAAAGAGGTTCGTAAGAGCTAATTTTTTCGTTCAATCGATTCTATATTGTAACATTTTAGGGTGGCATCGCGCGGCTGTGATGGTAGAGCTGATTTGTCTCTTCTGGTGACCTCTGGCGAATGGAAAATGAGTCCCAAGTCTCTTCAGTGGCATACTCAACAAGAAGGCGTAGAAGGGAAGAAATGGTACAAGGTAATACAATATCACAGTACTACCCCCCCTCCCCACACCGGATATTATCATCCGTATTTGATCTTTTTAGCCCTTGTAATACTATATGTTAGTTGTAATGGCCCGTTCATCCTCTGGCAGTCCTACATAAACCATTAAAAATGTTATAAATCTAATGCTTTTCAAAAATGTTTGGCTGCTGTTTTTTAAAGAAAAGGTATTCGCTTATTTATGTGTAATAGAAGTGCTAATAAAGGACGCAGATTTATTTTTTGGCAACTTTTCATGGAAATTAAGTTTTGTTTAAAATGCTAATCTTTCTATTGATTTTCAGGAATTTTGCATCAATTGTATCAAAAATTGAATAAAATCACTTTTTCCCATCATCATAACATTTTAGATTTTTTTCTTTTAAACAACGTTTCTTTTCGTTAACTTTTTTAGTGCAATCACCTGATTGGCCACTTTGATTGGGTACCATAGATTTGATAGCTGATCAATGGATGCAATCTCTGAATTTATAAAGATGTAATTCAAAATCTGTCCCTTTTTTGAGAATACAAAAAATTCATATTTGATGCCCAAAAATTTACGCGAATCGAATTGCAACCTAATTTTTGTCAGTATAAATATTTAGTTTGCTCATTCCTTTGCTGGAATCTATTCAGCTAAATTTTTTCGGTAACGATGACAGATTTTATAAAAAATGAATACCAATTGTTTAGGGTACCATGTTTAAATAATATTAATACAAGTCAGAGTAGATCAGAAGTTGCGTTGGCTAAATGGTCGAAAAGCAAAACACCATTTTTTATCCGTGTCTCCTTTGGCATATAATTCAAGTTATCGTAGCGTTTTGTCAAATCAAAATCTGCCCCTTTTGAGAATACAAAAAATTCATATTTGATGCCGAAAAATTCACTCGAATCTCGAATTGCAACCTAATTTTTGTCAGTATAAATATTTAGTTTGCTCATTCCTTTTCTAGAATCTATTCAGCTAATTTTTTTCGGTAACAATGACAGATTTTATAAAAATGGATACCAATTTTTTAGGGTACCACGTTTAAATAATATTAATACAAGTCAGAGTAATTCAGAAGTTGCGTTGCCAATTGGTCGAAAAACAAAACACCATTTTTTTATCCGTGTCTCCTTTGGCATATAATTAAAATTATCGTAATGTACATTTTGTCAATTCAAGATCTGCCCCTTTATGAGAATACAAAAAATTCATTTTTGATGCCGAAAAATTCACTCGAATCTCGAATTGCAACCTAATTTTTGTCAGTATAAATAATTAGTTTGCTCATTCCTTTTCTGGAATCTATTCAGCTAAATTTTTTCGATAACAATGACAGAATTGATAGAAATGAATTTATTATGGCACCAAGTTTAAATAATATTAATACAAGTCAGAGTAGATCAGAAGTTGCGTTGGCTAAATGGTCGAAAAACAAAACACCATTTTTTTAATCCGTGTCTCCTTTGGCATATAATTGAAATTATCGTAATGTGCATTTTGTTAGTTCAAGACGTTTCTAAGTTCAAAATATCAACCGGAATAGGTCAAAAATACTCGTCTTTGTTTGTTCATTGGTTATGGTTGTTTTTTTTTAAATCAATTCGTTACAAAACTAGAACCACATTGTACTGAGTATAAATACTCAGCCTGATCGCTGTTTTCCGTACACATGTAGAAGGATCAAGAAAATAAGCGAATGCAGAGAACGGTGACATGCTCAAACGCTGATATTTATGCCGGCATTTTTCGCATTTTAAGTGTGCGTAAAATGGTGACAGTTCATTGATTCTAAACCTTTGATCTCGTCGCCGACTCTAATCTAGTCCTTTGATTTTTTTTTTTTTTTGGGGGGGGGGGAGTTTAATTGCCAATTCATGCATTCCTACTGTCACCACAATTCACATCAAGAATTTAGTCAATTTTGTTTTGATTTATTTACGTTTTGTCTACAATGTTCGCCTTATGATTGATTTCAGCAAATGTGGTTTTCAAAACGTAATGTTAACAAAATTAAGGGGCTTACATTCAACTGATATTGTGCCAGTGGTACGCGCAACAATCAAAAGGGGTAATTTTGTTCCAAACAAAACAATGTTGGTTTCTTTACACAAATAAAGGTTCGGAAATAGTTCAATTCTCATGGTTGCAGAAAATTTTTTGATGAAATCTTACGGATTTCTGAACTGTGTCTGTCGAACAACAGTAGGCAAAGGGTAGCCCGGACAAAGCGTGTCAATAAGAACTATTATACAAGATTGTTCTCGGCTTAACCAACGCTGTCGTCAGTGAAGCAACCTGACTAGCTTGGTTCACTGACGTCCGATAGCAGTTATGATTTTAAAACAAAATTTAAGTTACAGATTAAGAAAAACTTGGGATCTATTCTGTCCCCCCAAGCTTAGTGGGTTTTTACGCCTACTGGCGCACGTGCTTTTTTTTAACATAGTAACGTGCTATAATACAACATATAATTGGGGGGCGTAAAAAGACTGGGGGGGGGGGGACAGAATAGATCCAAAACTTATTGCTGCAATGCAAAATGGAACTACGTGTGAACTGTTTTCACTTCCCCGTGAGCAAAGTTTCTGTGATGATAAATCTATGGGAACAAACCAATGCTAGTTTTTGCAATGATAATAGTCCATCTATCCGTATGAGATTCAATAACATTGGATCATCAATTACAGTTTACATATACCGCTGTAAGGCTGCCACCATATTAATTATAGCCGATCTTTTTCTATTGGGGCACAATGGTTACCTACATTTTTTAATGTTTTTTGTTTTTAACAGATGGAGGGGCGAGTTGAAGTTCCTGTGTCAATTGACTGGATTATCTATCAGAGCTCTGGAAGTGATCTCGTATTTTGGAATGGCAACTATGGACCAAAAACAACAGCCTGTTCACTTATTATGGAGATATGAGTATTCACATCAAATACTTTGTTAACTAAATGCATGATACAATAGTTTTGCTGAACGATTCGGGCTCCATTTTAGAACCGCAGTAGTGATAAGGGGGGGGGGGGGGGTCTGTCGCACACTTTTAGACACATTTTTACTGACAAATTAGCCCTCATTATGATATATTTACGATTTCCGGTAAATTGAGATTATTAATAGCCGTCGCGAGACTCTCAAAGGCTATTATTTAGGCACTCTTATTTTGCATAGAATTTGAATTCTATAGGGACGCTGTCTTTTTAACGACTCGAATAGGAAGTTTCTGTTTTCACCCATTTTTATTGGAGTGAATTCGAACAGGAAATGAAATGCGTAAAAATGTTTGCAGTGATTTGATTGTGGATCAAAATTGAAGTAGTGCGAAAAGAGAACAGTTTTTTTGTTCATACAGCTGTTTTACTAGAGAGTGCCATAAAATGATGTGCAAAAATATTTCCGTAAGTGAACGAAATCTTTTGTCCATGCTCACCTTTTCAAGCAGCTTTTTGTTGACAAATATTGTTGGTTAAACGGTTTGATTAATCTATAATAATGGTTCTATGTTCGTGTTGATAGTGTTTATAAATTCTTTTGGATTATTAATGTGAGTTTTATACTAATTTGGATCTTTAGATTTTAGGCTGTTTTATCAAATTTTTGCGTATTGTTTTGTTTCATTGCACTCATTGGGGATTGAATTAACACCTATTGTTCGATGGGAAGTATTTTAATGCGGTTTTAATTATTTGAAAAAGTGTTTTTGCTGAAGAATTTGACAAAAATTGAGAAATTTAAAACTGAGGTCACTTCCTTGCAGTTTTTCGAACTTTCTTTGAAATCAGTCCAATTTTTTCCAGAACACACATGATCTTCGTTTGATTAAAGAAAATTTGTCGTTTATATGTGCACTTCTCTGATATGAGGAAACAACTGAATTTTTCTATATTCTAGTTTAGTTTTTTTTTGGGGGGGGGGGCAAATTTTTTCATAAATTTACCATAAAATATATTTCTCAAAGGATTGTATTTTTGGCACTGATGGTTCATCGAGTTTTTCCGGAATTTTTTTCTAAGATCTGTTCACACATTTTCATGGTTTGTATTCTCAGTGATTTTAGTCTTAGCCATACACGCGGTGGAGCGAAAAATCAAGAAGTGGTTTTTTGTGGCGCGAAATGTTTTTACTCTAAAGTAAAGTAAAGTAAAGTAATGTTAAAGTAAAGTGAGAAAATTGTTTTTTACAAAAATTTTGTCTCTAGATTGTGATTTTTGATCAAATTCAACATTTTAAGTATCTTTTTTTTGCAGTTTTCATCGTTTTTTTTCTAAGCGCCCTTCTTGAGCAAATTCCAGGAGTTTGTTTTTTTTAGTTTTTTTGCTGAGTCAATGAGTTATTGTAGTTTATGACATGCATGCTTTGTTTTTTTTGCAAGATGTTTTTACGCATTTTCCTTGACTTTGAGTTTGTGAAACGGCTAAAGCCCGGTGGTCATTAGTTTTTGTCAGAGGTCCTAAGTTGGCTCCATTAGTGTTTCAACCGCTCAGTGTGCTGACGCTGCAGGCAAGGCCCAAAATTGACCAAAATGTTACTATTTCTGTTGCACTTTCAAAACATTTTTTTGGCAATTTTGCTTTTATTTTTTCCGTTTTGTCTCTGTTTTCTGTATGATCAATTTGAATGCTTTTATTCATATCTAACGTTTTTCACGATTGTGACAGAATTTGCCTTCAAAAGGTATTATTTTTAATGGCCGCCTCAGCTTCTCAGCCGGCTATTATAGAGCTCCTATTTTTTTAACTTCGTCGAATAAAAAATTTTCAGCCTTAACGTTGTTCACAGCTTGTTTAAAAAATTGCGTGAAATCTAAAGGTGTTTTTAGACAGCTGTCACTCAGCAAAGCAATTCAAATTGAAGTCAGTATCAAAAAACGAAATCAGAAATAGAAAAGGGATAAACCCATAAAGCCCAATTTTAGATGCCCGTTACTCAAACATTGTTCTTAGTTACCTTCTCTGATGCTTATTGACATTGATACTAGCCTCCTTGTCGCTTCAATACGAAACAGGAGTATGTTGAGCTCCAAAATGTGATAAAAATGGTTCGCAATTTAAAATTGTTTGTGTACAAAAATCATTTTTTTCATCAGTTTTTTCTTCTTTCAATCCCAATCTTGGTTATGGGATTGAATGGCGGCTGTTTTCCGACAATCTGCCGGGTGTGTTTTTATTATGCCTTTGTTTTCTTTGTCTAGTTGTGCTTATTATTTGCGTTATTCATTGACTTTCAAGCAACTTATTTTCAAGGCAATCGTAAAAATTGTTTTAGCCAAATATTTGTCGGCCTTTTACTTAGTCTGTATAAGTTGGTGTTTTTTGGGCCAAACTTCCATTGTTTAAATGTTTTTTAAGTTCACGTTGTTAGACTTGATAACTTCGATAACCTTTTTTTCAAAAAGTTAAATGTTTTCAAGATTTCAAGTTGCTTTGTTTAAAAGTCTGATAGTGTTCTCTTCTGTTTTTTCCTTTCATTGACCTATAATTCGGGAGTGGTCCTGCTATGTTTTTGTAATTCGTTTTATCTTTCGATCACTTATTTCGTTTTCTATAATTCATGACTTTCACGTATTATTTATGACGTATCAGACTCAATGTTCCAAGTGAATGGATGTAGAATATATACAGCAAATTTACGCAAATATATTCAAGATCGAAAAGCGAACAAAAAAACGAGATAAAACAATAACCCGTTGAGAAGAGGAGTTCTGAATCTACCAACGGAAATGCGATTTTTATGATGCCTAAATAATAGCTTCATTTTTCAGTTCCCATCAACTTTAATTGTGCTAAAATTTAACTTCACTGCTGATACTTAGCTTACTGGTGCTCTTAGTTCTTTAAAGAAACTTATAAGAATTAACTTTGAAGCTTTTGCATGAAAAAAATTAGATAGACATCTATGAATTCAATTATTTATTTCAAAACGGAAATTTTCTGTCTTCGAGTGTCCTTGGGATACTTGTTCATATTGAGAGAAAATTGATGTTTTTTTATGAAGAAGAAACTATCTGAGTCGAGAAGGAGCGCTAGTTTTGCAAGATCTTTCTATAGATCTCTTGCCAGATTCATTTTGGCTTTCGTCTGGGGTAGATATAACCCCTGGAATTAAACTAGATATTACCAGGCTTGTTTATTATTATAACCAAGAATGAACGTCTAAAATAGTATGGACGTCATTTCCAATTTCAGACCTTATGGTTGAATAATTCCATGATTTTTGCATCTTTGAAGTGCTATTCAGTTCGTACGAAATGTCTGCCTTTGGGAGTTTACCCGAAGATGCTTTGAATGCTATCTTACTTCGAGTACCTGCAATTGATCTGGTGTTGAACTGTTCTTTCGTTTGCAGACATTGGCTTCATCTTCTTCCAGGAAGGTTCTTTTAGCTTCAAAGGTGAAATGGTTTCTTCAATCAACTAATTTTCTTAAAATTATCTTAAATTGCCCATGTTACAAAATGAGTTTTATTAAGATGACAGGAATACAACTTATTGTCAGAAACTGAAGCTATGAAGGTTTTGAAGAATCCAAGAATTGCATTGTTTTTATGGTGCACTGTCCTTTTTGCAATTGACAGAATTTGGATTGTATTGGTCCGCTGTCTTTCCTACGACTCGACGAAAATAATGATTATTTCTTTTATCTGTCTTTTCACTTGATTATTTTCCTTTGTTGATGATCAAAAATGAAGTGCGGAGAGAAATGAATGGTGTTTATGCTCATACCCATTTTTGGGAGATTTTGCTCTACATTCTGTAAAGTTTAATCTTAGTTCTTGACCCGAGTTATTTCTTGATAGAGCGAGAAAAATGACCAAATTAAATTTGCTTGTTTTCATAGCTAGGAGGTTGAAAGGTAAGTGAGGCTGTTTTGCGGTGCTCCAGGTTTCTACAATTCAAAGAATCTGAACAGTATATAACCGCTGTGCCTTAAATATCGGTTAACACACTCGTATGATTTGCGATGTCAATTATGAGTGATAATTTCGTTTACACCGAACGAATGTGGTTTTTGTTCTATATGGGCTTCTAAATCGGTTCTGAGACATTTTCCTGTGTGTTGCTGGTGCAATAAAATTTCTTTGGATTGTGTTCTAAGAGTTGTTCAGCTTTCTTTCTAAACAGTTTCGATTATACGTTTATTTTTCTCGTATGGCAATTTGACTGCTGCCTTGCTGTTTTTTTTTTGTTTTGTTCTTTTTGATAGCCGCCTCAGCTTCTCAGCCGGCTATTATAGCGCTCTTTTTTGCTTCGTCTAATAAAAAAATTTTGGCTTTACCTCAGTTCACAGCTTGTTCAACATTTTGCTTGAAATCTTTGACTTCTCCAGGCTAGTTTCACTTTTCTCTCATTCTGGTTTTAGATAGCAGTTGCTCAGCAAGGAAATTCAAAATGAACAGAGTCAGTATTAAAAACCGAAATCAGAAATAGAAACGTGATAAACTCATAAAGACCAATTTTAGATGCCTGTTACTTGAACTTTGTTTTTAGTTACCAGCTCTAATGCCTGTTGGTATTGGTAATAGCCCCTGTGTCGTCTCATTACGAAACAAGAGTATGTCCCGCTCCAAAAGGACATCAATAAAGTTCTTATTTTAAAAATTGTTTGTGTGCAAAAATGATTTTTTTTCATTGGGTTTTTTAATAGCCGCCCTGATCTCCTCAGCCGGCTATTATAGCGCTCCTATTTTTTACAATTCAAAGAATTTGAATTGTATTGGGGCGCTGTCTTTTTTTAAAGATCTGTTCACACATTTTCATGTTTTTTGAAGTCAAATTGGAGTAGTGATTTTGGTCACGCCGAAACAGGAAATGGAGCGAAAAAGCGAGTGCTTTTGCGGCGTGAATATTTTGCTCTAACTTTAAAGTAGAGTGAGAAAACGGTGTTTGAACAAAAACTCGGTTTCTCGCTAGTGGTTTTTTGTTCACATGCGGCTTTTTTCTAAATTGTTTTCCCAATCCATTCACAGCTCATTCTAGGCCTAATTTTTTTGTTTGAATCAAATTTTAATTTCTCGCTAGTGGTTTTTTTTTGTTCACATGCGGCATTTTGACATTGATTTTCTGTTTTTTTTTTTCTTTTTTTGATCTGATTTTTTAAAAATGGTTTTCTCAATTCACTCATAGTCCATTCTAAGTCTAGTTTTTCTGTTTAGTCAATGAAAATTCTTTGAATTGTACGTCAGGACTTGTCCTGCTATGTTTTTTTACTTCGTCGAATAAAAAAAATGTTGCGCGATATCTTTTTGACTTCTCTAGGCTAGTTTCTCTCTTCTCTCATTCTGCTAAAAGTGATTTTGAACATCAGTAGCTCCAAAGCAATTCCAAATGTAGAGTCAGTATAAAGAATTGAAGTCAGAAGTAGAAACGGGATAAACCCATAAAGCCCAATTTTAGATGCCCTCTGTTTGAACGTCGTTCCTATAAGTCTTAGTTACCGTCTCTAATGCTTATTGGTATTGATAGTAGCCCTTGTAGACTCTCTCTAAGAAACAGAAGTACGTTATGTTCAACTACGAAGAAATGCCATCAAAATAAATCGGACTTAAAAAATGTTTTTGAACAAAAAATTTTTTTTTTCAATATCTTCTATTCTTTCAATCCCAATCATGCTTATTGGAATCAACGGCGGCTATTTTCCGGCAATCTGCCGGGTATGTTTCTCTTCTTTCCATCCCAATCTTGGTTATTGGAGTCAAAAGCGGCTATTTCCCGGCAACCTGCCGGTTAAGTTTTCTAAGTGGTCTCCAAAATCTGTTCGTTTTTTTGGTGTAGTTTTCTGTTTGAGCAATTGTAATGCTCTGAATTGTAGCTAAGGAGTTTACTTGAATTAGTTGAATTTAATTAGCTAATTTTTCATTTATTCAAGACGATACAGCAAAGAAAAAAGAGGCAGAGCAGTGTTACGTTTCGATTTCTTCTTTGCAGCATGTAAAATAGAGTGCAAAACTAGCACGTTAGTTTTCGAGGGAGAGTTTTTGGTATCGTGACAGTTTTTATGTTCTCAGTGTTTCGTCCAGTTTTTCTTCTGATTTTTTCCTTAAGCAGTTTTGATTTGAAAAGACCATTTTTATGAATTTGTCGGTCTAGATTTTGTGACTTTGTCATTTAGATTTTGATTTCGAAATCGGTATTTCGCCTATAATGAAGAATTGCTCTCATATTCTGGCTATTTTGTGACTAATTAGTTGTATATTTGGCCAATTGGTTTTTAAAATTTTGCTTTGATGCCCGTTTTACGCTTTGAAGATCGCAAAAATTTTTTCTTAGCCAGCAGATTTGGTGCATTTGACGGAGCTCTTGGGGCGCTGCTAGAAATTTTTTTAAGCATGATCAAGGACTCGATTTTTAGGAATATTCACAAGGATTTTTTTGGGTTCTTAACAAGTTTTTATTCATTGTCTTTCTGATATATCAAGCTTTTCTTGGATTAATGCATTAATTTCCTATTGTTTTTTTGTCATCATGCAGTATGTTACGCTCTAGAATTGACTATTGAGCTCATTTGCTCAATTTCTGTTGTTGATCTGAATTCTACTTCAAGCTTCGAGAAGTTCAGATTTTCTTTCCTTTTTTGATGAGAAATTTTTTGTACCTGCTCAAACTGCTCTGTATTAAAATAAGTTCCTCGTTAATGAGTTAATACTGAGATTCGATTTGTTTCTAGAGGCTTTCGTTTTTTAAAAAGATTGGCTGGAAAATCATCATTGAAATGTAATCAAATAATAGTTTTCTACGTATTGCTGATTTCTTGTATGCCCAAATTGTTCATAAGTTTTTTGGATGAAATGCGTTTTTGAATAGGTAATATAGGTTTTTCGTGTACAATTTTGTCTATTTTAACTTGGTTATGACCTGGCGAGTTTAGCACAAATTACTTGTTACGACTCGAAGAGGCGTATTGGTATTGTACAGGTTTCTTACATCTCGAAGAGAAGTGTTGGCATTCTACAGGTTTTTTAAACTGAAGTCATGACTTGAATTTTTGACTTTCGTTTTCGAATTTTGACTTGTTTTAGAACGTTGACTTCTGTTTTCGTACAATGGACTTTAGTTTAGTTTGTAATGTGTAGTAAATAGGAACTAATTGTAATATTAAAGGTGAAAAAGTTATTTTAGAATTTTTGATCCCATGCAAGTCCCTCCAACATATCTAACCTACCCGTCCCCCCAAATACCCCACGCCTACCCTATACACGCATCGTTCCCCCTCCAAATACCCCCCCCCCCCACTTACCGCCGTCCCCCACCTATCGAGCCACATTTCTCACTAAAAGTTGACTTTTTTTAAATCTTTAGTGATATCTCACTAATTGGTTTTTTATTTGTTCATATTTCTGAAATAGGTAGGATTAAATGCCGGTTTTGGTTACACGTCTCTTCGATTCGTTTACGTTATTCTACCGGCTACAATTTTAAGCTGAAGCAATTTTGTTCATAACTTCAATTTGGACTTTTTTTTCTATTCGAACATTTGCCCCCGTTTTTGAACGTTGACTTCTATTTTAGCAGTCAGTGTTTGTGAAGCTTTGTTTGTAATGTATAGTAAATAGGAACTGCTGGTTATATTCAAGGTGAAAATTTCATCTCGAATGTTTTTGATCCAATTTAAGTCCCTCCTACCTATCTAACCTACTTCTCTATCAACTAGGTTGGATAATTAAAAGTTCTTGTTGCACAACTCTCCGAGTCCTTTCTGTTCTTCTACCAACAGGCTATGTTTATCGTATCTTGTAATTTATTTTATGAAAATAAATTGAACTCAATTAATCAACTTGTCCACCCACAAGTTGATTAATTGAGTTCAATTTATTTTCAGATCAATTATACAAAACACTTTGGACCAAATCATCGAAAAGTCTAAACAATAGTTTCATTTTAACGACGATTGCGTCCATTTTTGGGGGTCTGTTTTCCAATTCGACGAATTTGTCGAATGCGAGTTTTGAGAACTTACTTGTTCAGACCTGAAAACTGATATTAGGAACATCAATTCATAAGCTGTCTCTCAGACGTTCAATAGAAACTTTCCTAGAAACAGTTCCATCAGGCTACCACAAATCCTGCTATCTGGAATTCAAATATTATATATCGGTTTTCATTCTCCCCTATCATTGGATGAGATTTATTTTTGCGAAAAAATAATATTCCCGTTAAAACTGTTTGATTACGCTAATCTACTTCCAAAATTTGTTTTGTTGCTATCGCATCAGCGGTTGAATTTATCGAATGCGGGTTTTGAGAACTTGCTTGTTCAGACCTGAAAACTGATATTAGGAACATCAATTCATAAATTGTCTCTCAGACTTTCAATAGAAACTTTCCTAGAAACAGTTCCATCCAGCTTATACGAACGTATATGAACCGTATGATCTAGCATTTTTTTCAAGCTGCGATAACGGGACCAGATGTGCAGCAGAACTGCTTAGTCTTTGCATTTTCACATGCATTCGTTAAAAGGATCAGCGCGTCATAAGTTTTAATTAAATATCTATAATATTTTGAAGTGATGCGTTCTGCTAGAGTAGCTGCAAAACTCACTAATTGAACTGAATTGAATTGATTTGAATGGATTGAATAAGGAAAGAAAGAAAGAATGGAACTGCAATATGAAACTACTTCTTGAACTAAAATACTTATTCCAAGTTTTAAAATCAATCTTTTTATTTATACACTTCTAAATTGATCCGGGTTCTGCTCCTGTTCAATGGTGTCTTTTATAAATTCAAAGTTCAAATTTTGAGTTGCGTTTTGGAAAATCAGATTTTAGCCCGCATCAATAATGCAGCGCATAACATTTTTGGTCGTGATATTTTTTTCGGTTGTGATATGTTCATATCTAGTCCCACGGGCTGCTAAGGCTTGGCCGTGGCTTGCGAGACATGGCCAGATGGGTTAATTTTATACCCGCTTGCAAATAATGACCAATATTGGCCAATGAGAATAGAACAATTTTCGATCTCTCGTTTCTATTTATTCCCTTGTTCATTGTATAATATCTATTTTTCTATCTATTGTCCTTTCGATCTATTGTCTGGTCACACCTTCTCGTCTTTTATGAAAGCATTGCAACCTTTGACCAATTGTGGTTACTTTTTAAATTGTGGTTACTTATTGTGGTTACTTTGTGGTTTCTAGAATTCGGTTCAAACAAATTATTTTAAAAGACAAAAAAGAAATCGCTAACTTAATTAATATTTGTTTTTCTAAATTAGATTTATACGAAGGCGAGACAGAAAAGTTTGAGCTACCGGACTATGATTTTGACAAAACTGAGTTTTCCTTCAGACATAACGAGAAAAGAACTGTTTACTGTAATTGATCATTTACCACAAAACAAAGCAGCGGGTCCTGGATTACTTACTACATGGTCCTTCAAGTGTAGCAAAATGTCTATTGGAACACATCTACAGTTTGCAATAAACGAATGCATATCAAAAAATGTTTTTCCCGATGTACTTAAAAAAGCATATGTAACTCCAATTTACAAAAAAGGTGATCCACTGGAAGCAGAAAACTACCGACCAATTTCAGTTACACCGACTCTTACAAAAATTTTTGAAAGACTTTTGCTCCAACAAATGCTAGAATATGTTGAAAAGTATGAAATAATCAATAAAAATCAGTTTGGGTTTCGGAAAAGAAAATCTTCGAATGATACAGTAATATCGTTGACAGAATCAGTGAACAGTTTGTTAAAAGAAAACGAAACCGTTGTTAGTATATTCTTGGATTTGTCCAAAGCTTTTAACTCAATATCTCACAAAATTTTTCTCGAAAAAATTGCAAAATATGGATTTAGTACGGAATCAATTGCAATGCTAGAATCGTTTTTATCTAACAGAAAACAATGCGTAAAGAACGGCATTGAATATTCGAACTGGGTGACAATCAATCACGGAGTACCTCAAGGAACAGTTCTCGGACCTTTAATTTTTATTATGTATATCAACGATTTCCCAGAAAAAATGAAAAAAAGAGAGGAGGTTTTACAGTTTGCAGATGACAAATGCATTATTTGTCATTCCAAATCCGATGAAAATCTTTTATGAGAAATTAACAGTGTATTTGAAAATACTGACAGTTATATGAGGCAAAATATGCTAACTTTAAACCGAGATAAAGCACAAATTGTGGTTTTTTCAAAAAATGCTGAATCAAAAATTGAACAATTTCATTATAATGAAATTTTCATAGAGCCATGAACAAGTTGTCGTTATTTAGGTATAATGATTGATAACAATCTAAATTTTGATATTCAGCTAAACAAAACGTTAACAAAAATGGCAAATGCTATTAGGTCAATTTACTTAGTAAGACATTTTCTACCATTAAAAGCAAGAATCGGGCTTTTTAAATCACTTGTTTTGTCCCATCTCAATTTCAGTGCCATTTTTTTTTCAATCGTTGTCGGTTATGTCACTTCAGAGAGTTAATAGGCAAATAAATTGGGGAATAAAGGTTTGCCACCTTCGCAAAAAGTTTGACAGTGCAAAAGATTTATTATTGAAAGACAAAATTTTACCAGCAGAGCTTTTCATTAAAAAAGTTTGTCTTCCTAAATTTTTTGACCTCCTCTCACAATATAAAGAGAGCAGTCGAGAAACCAAAAACTCCTCATTCAGGATTTTTGAAAAGTACGAATTGACCAAAAACTCCAGAACTCTCCAGTACTTTCCAAAGAATAAGTGCCATTCCTAATGGAGTGACAGGTCACTGATTAGAAATTTTTCTAGGAAGTGGAATAATTTGCCAATTGAAATCCGAAAAGAGAAAACTAATAAATTTAAGGAAAAACTAAGCAGCGAAATGGTCAAACTGCATGAACGTGTTCCAATAGATAGACAAGTAAGAGGCTTTAGACATTTCTTCTACTGAAGTATAAAGACCAAACTATTCATATATTTACGAGGCGATTTTGAAAATGTAAATATTTAACCAAACATTTTTGTTGTGGTTATAACTTTAAATTTACATTTTTGAAGATTAAAAAAGAAATCCTGACTTTTTCCGTCACTCTGACGGTTATACTTTGAGATGAACAAAAAAACCGACTGATGTGAGTTTTAGAGTCAGAACTTTTGAGGCGAAAATAACAGTCTCACTCTAAGCATCTCGAATTTTTCACAAAAATTTAATTCATTTCTTAATGAGTTCGATTTGGGAATGGATGTTGTTCTATCTTTTTGCCTGTGTAATCTTCGCTCGTCTGTTTAGCCAATAACTGAAACAAGTTCAAGTTGGTGAGATATTAATGGCTTATTTCAAACAAATGGCAGGTGCCCGACAAGGCGATGTATTCTCACCAATTCTTTTCTGCTGAGCAATTTCCTATTAACTTGAACACTGAATTTGATTAGAGCTCACACTAGTCGTTCGAGAGCAATTCTTCCGACGTTTAGTCTGTTCTGGTTTTCAATAGTAAAAAAGAGTGCGATGTAGGCTCTGAGCGGATTTGAACCACTGATCTCCGGTTTACGAGACCGGCGCATTAACCACTATGCTACAGAGCCGTTGACTGCAAAGTTTCAGTACTTAAAAGTTTTAGCCGAACTGTAGTTATTGGCTTCTCTCCTATGACGCTGCTTTCGACACGAGTCTTCAGATTGTTATGTACATCTGCTCATAAAGCCGGGAGTTTAACTGTACACGCTTTTGTGATGCAAAAATCTCCGTAAAGACCGTTGGTGATAATTGGATTTTCATCTACTGTTCGAAAAAGTCGATTTTGTTTAGCTGTGATTATCAAAAATTTACGAAAACTTTTTGCGAAGTTTAAGATAATCACACCCAAACAAAAATGGGCTTTTTGCACAATAGATTAAAAAAAATTCAGCTATCCTTTCCACCCTAAGATTAATGTTCAGTTCGTGTGTTTTTTATAGGGGGAAAACAGGTATTCAATTGTTTTCAAACAAAATTCGGACAATTCATTTGTCCTGTTTAATTGCTCTCAAACGAAGTTTGTAGCAATTATATTAGTCCTGTCGGTCTTTTTTATGCGATTTTTTGCTTGACCGATTTTTTTCTGACGCTTTTGACTTTTGGTCCTCAAAAACGGGATAGACAGGTAGCGCCCAGTGGGCATTAAGTGCTCTTAGAGCCTTTCAGCTCTGTTTCAGCTCACTGTTTTGGAGACTTATACTTATACTAATGGTGTGAAGGGCGGTTCTTAGAGGTTGAGACATCCCCCCCCCCCCGTGGCTAGCTACTGACAAAGCCAACTGCTCGCCGGTCGTTTGAGAGCAATTCGCCCGACGTTAGTCGGTTACGTTTTGTCTTTTAACTCATTTTTTTCTGTGACCGTTTTTCCGTCTGACTTTTCAAATGTATTTTGCACGCTTGATTTCTCGTTTCAATTTTTGGTTCTTAAAGTGATCTATAATTGTAAATTTACATCAGCTTAACTTAATTGCGGGAAGTTAACCACTAAAATTCAAAAGAAATTCCATTTTTTGTAAGATTTGGTAACATATTTGGTCAATTTTAAACCAATTATGTGTCATAACTGAATGGCAATTTTTGAGTAGGGTTTGCCAAAATTGAGTAGGGTTTATTTAGTCACATTTGTGAAAAGTCGTTTGTATACATAGACTGTTAGATACATATGCAAGCTTTGTTCGGTTGTTGATGTCTTAGGTAAAATGTCTTCATTCTTACTGAGTATAACTTTTGGTTGGTATTATTTTTCATAATAAATAATATGGCAATGTTTTAAAATGCAAGACGAAGGTCTGTGATGTTTTAGCTCGCCCTCTTTCGTTTCGGAATTAATCAGATTCTGAAATTGAAGATGAATTCGGCATTGAGGATGAATTCGGAAGAATTGAGTCTGGCCAAGAATTGTCTGAAAGTGATGAGGATGAAGACCAGGTGATGAGATATGAATTCAGTATTGAGGAGAGTGCAGTTGGTGCCGATACTGTTCCGGAGATAGCGGGTAAAAGTTGAAAATAATGTACAACGTATGATATCTTAAAATGGCTTGTCTTGAAGTCAGTAACATGATATCGCACCCCAATTTCAGCACAATGTGTAACAATGTAACAAATTTTATCCTAATTTAACAAATTGATCTTTATAGCCCATTTTGCCAATCAGTCGTTGCCAAATAATCCTATTTGGTTCCACGGCGGGCATAATGACGGCGCTAACAACACTGGTTTTTTCTACCCTAGCATTTGTAGCAAGTATAGAAATTTATGGCTCTTGTTTTGTTGACCATAAGAACGGGTAATGTTGTTTTTCATCCACCCCTGTCGTTCTTTCTTTCTTTCCCTTTTTCTTTAATTCGTTCTTATCGTTCGTTGCAAAAAGAATTTTTTTCTTTTGGTCCCTATATTTTTATCTAACTCGGATGCTATACCATCAGGTTTAAGCTCCAATCCTGGCATGTTTTAACAGTCCTCAAGCATGCAGCCTAGCGTAGTATTTCCTTTATGAGGCGCGAGATGTTGCCATATTTAAGCTCCAGATTTGCTCATTTTTTGTACTCAAATCATGCCGCATAGTAAAAACAAGCGAGCCAACTTGTCACTACCAAAATTTGGTGATCAGGAATGGCAATAGACGCCAGCAATTGGCATCGGTGGCGTAATGGATAAGGCCAACGACTGTTAAGCGAGGGCTGGGGATGTGTTCGATTGAGGGCCAAAAAAGACGCATATTTTCCTGGACCGCAAATTTTGGAGTTCGGATTTTTTGTTCTTTTTTATTCGCTTCTTATCGTTTTTTCTCATCTTTCTATTTTTTCATATTTGTGCTTCTAATCTGCTCAGTAAGCTTGGCGCATAGCCAAATCAGGCGAGCCAATAAAGATTATTGACAAAGAATTGCTGGTTGAGAAATAGCAATCGACAAATGCAATACGTATTGGCAGCATAAGGGATAAGACCTATGGCTGTTAAGCGAGGGGCTTGGGTTTGCACCCGAGTTGATGCCAAAAATGATTCTTCCGTTTTCGGCCCAAAAATGGGCAATTGTTGTTTTTCATGCACTCTCGTTTTCTTTCTTCCTCGTTAATTCTTTCTTGTCTTTCTTCGTTAAATATTTTTCTCTTTCTATCTTCTCTTCTATAAAATGTAGATCGGACAAGAGCGGCAATGGTTAATTGCGCTCCTATCTTTGCATGCTTTAACTTTTCTTAGAGCTACAGCGGAGCATAACTCATGCGATTTTGAGACGCGTTATACCACCATGTTTAAGCTCCTGATCTGCACATGTTTTTGAGCTGTTTAAGCGTGCCGCATATCGGAAATCAGCGAGCCAAATAAATAGCCACTTACCAAAAATTTGCTGATTAGAAAGGACAATAGACGTAAGCGATAGGCATCGGTAGCGTAAGGGATACGAGCATTGGCTGTTAAGCGAGGAGAGGGCGTTCGAGTTCGAGTAGAGCGGGAAAAGGCGTATAATATCCTGGAACCCAAAATTTTCGAAGTTCTTTTTCTTTTGTTTTTGAGGTTTTTTTGTTCCTTTTACTTCGCTTCTTTTCGTTTTGTTCTTATCTTTCTCTGTTGTCATAATTTGGCTCCCAATCTGCACTTTTTTTGCGCTCATTAAGCTTGCCGCATAACCCAAACAGGGGAGCCAATAGTGCCATTGACCAATACATTGCTTATTGAGAGAGAGAGCAGTAGACAAATGCAATACTCAGCTAGCGTAAGAGACAAGACCTGTAGCTGTTAAGCGAGGGCATGGGTTTCTACCCGAGCTGATGCCAAAAATGGGTATGCTTTTCTTGGCCCAAAAAATAGATAATTGTTGTTTTTCGTTCTTGCTTTCTTCTTTCTTTTTATTTTTTTTTTATTTTTTGATAAAACATTTTTAACTGTTCTATCAAATACAAATTGCACTTGAGCTCAATGATTACAAGCGCTGCTATCATCACATGCTCTAACTGCCCTCAGAGCTACATCAGGCGTAACACATGCGCTTTGGGACTCGCTATACCGCCATGTTAAGGCTGCTGATCTGCATGATTTTGCGCTTTTTGAGGATGCTGCATAGCAAAAACCATCGAGCCAATTAGCTGCGTACCAAAGAAAAATTTGCTGATTAAGAAGGCGAATAGAAGTAAGCAATAGGAATCGTTAGTGTAAGGGATGAGAGCAATGACTGTTAAGCGAGGGGAAAGAGTTCGAGCCCGATTTGGATGGAAAAAGACGTATAGTTTCCTTGACCACAAAATTTGAATGTTGTTTTTCTTTTTATTTCGTTTTTTTTTGTTGCTTCATTTTTCACTTTTCGTTTTCTTTTCTGATATTTCTCTGTTGTCATAATTAGTGTCCTAAATTGCTTATGTTTTGCGCTCATTATGATTGGCACATAGCCAGTACAGGTGAGGCAAAAACCGCGGATTGTAAAAAAGCAATTGACGATTTCAACACGCATCGGTAGCTTATAGAATGAGGCTTATGGTGGTTAAGCGAGGGCATTTGTTAGCACCCAAGTTGTTGCTAAAAATTGCTCATTTTTCAACCCAAAAGTGTGTAATTGCTGTTTTTCTCTTCATGTCTTTCTAGTCATTAATAATCATTATAATCATTAAGCTTGCCAAAACAGGCAACCCAATGAAGCCATTGACCAAATTATTGCTGATTGAGAAAGAACAATAGACAAATGGAATAAGTAACGTTAGTGAATGGGATAATACCTATGGCTGTAAAGTGAGGGGCATGGGTTCGCACCCGAGTCAATGCCGAAAATAGCTGGTTTTCTCGGCACATGTACGATAGAATAAAAGTGTTTGATGTCACCCCGCTGGCTCGAACCGCGTGTCTGGTGCGTGTGTGGCGCACGTGATAACCACTGCACGTTGATGACTTGGAGGTAGTAGTAGTAGTTAGTTATGCGTTTTCCTCGCTGTCGATGTGACATTGCCAACATTAATAGTAGAAAATATGGTCAGAATGAGTACTTTTTTGTTTTTACGCAAGTTAGCCTTCTTCCGCGCAGTTTTATCGTCCCCTCTCCTCAGTATTGTATATTGTTTTATTTAGGGTGTATGTGGGGTTACAGAATAGGTCCACGGTTTGATGGTGCCATAATACAAATACTGCAAGCTTTATACTCATCTTTTTGCGCACTAAGGCGGCCCTACGTACTTTTCAGCCAGCTAGTTAAAATGAAAACAAACTGTTGTGGAAGTAAAAAATAAATCTACAACCTGAGCGTTTATCTCTCTTGAGAAATTGTAGGGGTTTTAGCTCATTTGAGAATTCTGGATGTTATAGAAATTGAGAATTTGAGCTGACATGATATGAATTTAAAAAAAATCTAAGTTGAAAAAAATCTACGAAAATCGAAGTGAACTAATTTTTGTCCAGTTTTGTTTTTCGTGAAATAATTTCCCTCTTCTTTTCTTCCAATTTTTTCACGCCGGCCCCATCGCACCCAACGAGGCTGGACTTTTTAAGTTTTAGTTAACTATAACCAAGGCCAATCTTTTTATAGCTACGAAGCTGTAAGCTGAGCGTAGCTATATTGCGGTGCTCTTGGTTTTTGTTTTGTTTCGTCGTCTGACGCTCTTTTTTCGTTTTACATTTGTTCACACAGAAAAGCTGAAAAAGTCAAATTTTCTGAATGACTTCTTCCTCTCACTAACGGCGTTTGCGCGCGTGACGTCATTTCTCACCCTCTTTAGCAAAAGTTTTTTGCGTGATTAGATTTTGATCACAAGTGACTTACCTCACTCAATAAAATGACTTTTGCACTTTAAAACTTAAGTTTAATTTGAATTTGTTTAAGGTCAAAGGAACTCATATGTGCAGTAAAGGTCCTTAATAAGAGGCTTCTGCGGAATGAATTTCAACAAGCTTTATTAATTTATCGCTAAATTTTTTTACCTAGTTTTTTGAGCGGCGTCGATTTTTTTTTCAATTTAGATCTGTATCTGTTTCTATCTCTATTATATGGCACGCAGGTCTATTCTTTCGCAGCTATTCTGGCAATCTGCCGGCTATGTTTTCATATTTTTGTGTGCATTTCGTCAGGCTTCGGTGGTTTACTTTGTTTACTTATTTTTTGTGTTTTTAAGTGGCTGATGAACCAATTTGTGATCATTGTGTCATGAATTGATTATTATGCCATCGAATGATTATTATGTCATCAAGTTATTGTTATGTTATCATATAATAATTATGTCATCATGTGATTATTATGTCATCATATAATTGTTTTGTCATCAAGTGCTTGTTATTTGATCATATGATTATTATGTCATCAAGTTAATTTTGTGTCATCATATGATTTTTATGTCAACAATTGATTATTATGTCATCAAGTGATTATTATGTCATCAAGTGATTATTATGTCATCATTTGATTATTGTGTCATTAAGCGATTGTTATGTCATCATAGGTGTCTTTGCTTTACTCAACACCCGCCCTTTGAGGACAAAAGTACATCTAGGATCATATTTTTTCCGGATCAGCTTGCGTTTGAGCGATGGCTTAGTTTGTCAGCCAGATTATTTGTTAAGGCAGTTTGATGAAAAATGGGTAGTCTTGGTATATTTTTTGGGTAATCTGGCTTTTTTTGTGTAATCATTGTGCTCACTTCAAAATACAGCTAAATACAGAATTTAAATTTCTAAGTTCGTTTCTTCTTCGAAGAAGTAGATGTAGAAATCTCATGGATGACTTACTTTTTGAAAAGGCACGAGTAAAACTTGATCAGATGACGTAATTGGTAAATGGTGGGTTTTTGGCATTGAGTCTTTTGGCTCTGAGACCGTAATATGTGTACCGGACTGTAAGTAGATTTCGCAAAAAGTTGAAAGAGTTGAACTCTTTCTACATTTTGCGAAATCTACTTGCAGTCCGGTACACATATTACGGTTTCAGAGCCAAAAGACTCAATGCTAAAAACCCACCATTTACCAATTACGTCATCTGATCAATTTTTACTCGTGCCTTTTCAAAAAGTAATTCCAGAATCATCTGAGATTTCTAATCGATTCAGTCAGCAATATACAATTGAGGATAGTTGGCAAACTCGTAGGCGGGTTGGTTGCGGGTTGGTTGCGGGTTGGGCGATTATGAGTAATGTGGAAGAATATCCTGCCTTGCTTATGATATTTTTATTTAAGATGTCCCAACACAGCACTGTTTTGTGACTTCTTTTACACCTGGTGCCAGAACTCAACTGATTGACCTCACTAAGTACAATTTGAAAGAGGGTGTATACCAGAACCCTTTCATTAAACACTATTCTGAATGAAGGCACAAATCTGTGATCTTTTCCGTTTGTGCCTAGGGGGGCACAGGATCCAAAATCTGAACTTGAGGTTCCTGCCCTGTTAAGGCGAGGCCTATAGAGGAACAAAAGAAATATTTTGAACCGCTTTTTTATTCTAAGAATGAATTGATACCTTTTTCAGAGAGTGTATACCCTTGATAGCAATTTTCCAATCTAGCCACAGTAGAGCTTAGCGACTGTTCTTTCTTGGTCACAATTTAGTTTGGCAGGTACAAAAATGAGCGCTCTCGTGAAACCTTGAAAAAGTTTTCACACAACAGAGCTTAGGGCTTTATTGGACAATTGCGTATATGATTATGTTAGAACAATCGTGCTTTGGTTGCTACTTCATATACGCAAATGTCCAATAAAGCCCTAAGCTCTGTTGTCCTAAAATTTATTTCCAGGTTAAAGATTAAGCGCATTTATTTTTTTTTTCGTTTTTATGTTTTGTTCTGAATTAATTGATCTGTTGTTTTTAACTGCTCTCCTTCGAAGTTTGTAGCAACTATTGGAAACCTTTGTGTCTTTTTGTGCTCAATGTTTGTGGCACCATGGTTTTCTAGAGCATTCTGTCGCCCCCGTGAGCGATTTAACTTCTCGTGTGACATTTTCACTCTTGACTTATTGGTTTTTCGTGCTGTCTCAATTGCTCTCCAAAAATTAAGCCTTGCTGACGCAATCTGGTTGTAGGCGAGGATATTAGTTGTGGGTACGCATCGAAAGTGGCTAGGCCGGTATCCAGAAACAACCCTCCGCGGGTAAAAGGTTGGAAAGCCCTCCCCCCCCCCCCCAAAAAAGATGGTACTTTTTACACCCTATTAAATTCTCTGTTATGTGCATAATAGGGTTTTGGATTTGACGTTACAGCAGGAGTATTGCTGTTAAAATAATGGTTGAGAATGCTTTTTTTCTATTATCTTTTTTGGAGCCCTTTAATTCACGAAGAGAGATTCTTTGAACTTCAGGTTTGTTTTTGCACTTTTTTTCAAATGTGAATGAAATCGATCCCTGTTTGATGATTTTAAGTTTTCCCTACTCATAGCTCCTAATTTACTAAAAACATTATTTGAATTATTTTAATTACGTTAACCCCTTGTATTGTAGTAATTGTATCCTAATTTTTCCGAAAATTGTGCGACAGAGTGTGTTTGTGCGATAGTTTTCATATTTGCTTTGACGTAGAAGAATCAATTTAATATGCTTGTCTCATTGATGCAATGCTCTATGCTAACAGAGAACTCGCTTGGCTGTTGTTTTTTTTTACAAAACGCCTTATTCTCCTAAGAGCGCATTGTTATATCGTTGCAAAGATAGTTTAGAATTCATTTGGAAGCTTGAGTTTTCACTCAGTTGTGCTGCGTCATGAATTTTAATTTTCGATGTGTGATGTATTCAGAATGTCATTTTTTTGCGTTTCTCCTCCCTGGTTTTCAATCTTTTTGAGGTATTAATTTGAGAATATTTATATCGTAGTCCCTTGTTTTTGGGTTTATTGACGGCGTTCATTTTTTTAATTTAAGTCCTGATGGTCTTTGTTATGCGATTTTTCGTCTAGTTAATTGCTCTCAAACAAAGTTTTAGCAATTATTTTGGTGCTGCGGTCTTTTGTATCAGATTTTTAGCTTGACCGATATTTTGTCTCACCATTTTGACTTTTCGTCCTCAAAACGGGATAAACAGGTAGCGACCAGAAGGCATTAAGTTTCATTAGAGGCCCTTGGCATTTTAGTAAGCCTTTAAGTGGTTAGTGTTGTAAAGCTTCTTGAAAGGCCGTAGTTTAAGGTTAAAAGGTCATTTTCAGGAGTTTTTCAACAGATTAGTCTCTCCTCGTGATATCTGGGGAATGAAAATTGAGTACCAAAACCATCCACTGGGACACTGAACAGGAACGTGTTGAAAGGAGAGTATTGTACAAGGTAGGGATTTGGGGTATATTGTCCCTCCTCAATGTTTTTTATTATAGTTGCGAAGTTGGAGGCTAAACATAACTATATTGCGGTGTTCCTGGTTTTTTCCTACAATTCAAAGAATTTGAATTGTATTGTTGCGCTCTCTAAGATCTGTTCACCTTTTTTTCGACCTTTTCTTTTCAATGAGAAGTCATATTGGAGGCAGTGATTTTAATCATTCTGGAGTAGCAAAAGGCGATAAGTTTTAAGGTGTAACATTTTTGCAAATTGCTCTTAAAGTGAAGTGAGAAAATGTGTCACATTTTGTTATCGCGTGAGGCATTTTGACTTGTTTTTCTCTTCATTTTCTGTAAAAAATACTTTTAAAATGCGATAAGTGTGTTCTAATAATGCTTAATTGCAGTTGTGTAAGCCGTCAAAATGAAACTAACGTTTCCCAGGATTTAAACACTATTTGTCTTCAATAAGTGATTTTTTAGATTCTACCTGTTTCTGTAGTTTTTTGTTGTTTTGTTTTTTGGTCCCGTTAATGATAGGTGACATTGGCTTTCTGCTGGGTTATATAAACTAATTTCCTGATTTGATTCGAAATCTGATGGTTTTTACGAATTTGACACTTCCTTTTTTTCAAAAAATTTCACGATTTTGTTTTAGATTTTTCAGTCTTTTATCATTACACAGAAGACAAAAAAAAACTTGTTGTCTAATGTGTAATGATGTCTAAAAATCTTTAAGAATTGTAGGAGCTCTGAGCATATTATGCAACCACACGTTTTAGATTTGCCGTGGGAATTGTGCTTATCGTAACGATTTTCGATCAGCACCATTGTAGACCACCCCATTTTTCACTACTGAAATGCTGAATAGGAAAGTTTTACTATTATCAGTAACCTAAATGAAAAGTGATCTTATTCTTGAAATTGCGATGCAGCCGTCGAAAATTGCGAGAAACGCAAATGAAATCTATCTATTTAAAACATGTTGGCTATATATTTCAACATACAGAAATGGAATAAAAAATTTATGTATGAAGTGTTGTTAATCTTTTTAATTTGAATTTTTGTTAGTTTCAGATGATATGTGATATATTGACTTTGAGTCAATTTATTCTTTTCGACTGAGATATGACAAGCATGTCTGTGTTTGACATTGTCCCTGAAGATGTGTTGGATGCTATTTTTCTACGTACCCCTGCTCTGGATTTAGTTTTGAATTGTCCTCTCGTTTGCAGAAGATGGTTTGAGGCTCTGTCTGGCAGATATTTTTGGCTACAGAAGTAAGTTTTGGATTATTAATAGCCGCCCTCATCTTCTCAGCCGGCTATTATTGCGCTCGTTTTTTTTTTACTTCGTCAAACTTTTTTTCGCTTTACCATTTTGCCGCTTTTTCGACATTTTGCGTGAAATCTTTTTGACTTCTCTAGGCTAGTTTCTCTCTTCTCTCATTCTGCTAAAAGTGAATTTGAACATCAGTTGCTAAGCAAAGCAATTCAAAATGAACAGAGTCGGTATAAAAAATTGAAGTCAGAAATAGAAACGGGATAAACCCATAAAGCCCAATTTTAGATGCCCGCTATTTGAACGTCGTTCCTATACGTCTTAGTTACCACCTCTAATGCTTATTGGTGTTGATAGTAGCCCCTGTAGCCTCTCTCTAAGAAACAGAAGTATGTTCAACTGCGAAATGCCATCAAAATAAATCGGACTTCAAAAATATTTTTGTACAAAAATCTTTTCTTTTTCAATATATTCTATTCGTTCAATCCCAATCATATTTATTGGAATCAACGGCGGCTATTTTCCGGCAATCTGCCGGGTATGTTCTAGTTTAACAAAATTTATTGCGTTTTCCATATTCGTTTTATGTCAAAGCAGTAATGAAAGTCTTGAAATCTACTCAGATGCAACTCGATTTATTTGAATCATAATTATGGGAGCTTTCGATCTTGCATGTCGAAGACTGATTGTATAAGCTTAGTTGATGACATCACATTTTTAGAATCAGTTCTGCATGGTTACATATGGCAACCTTCTTTTTTCCAAAAAAAATGGGATAGCCAAATCTTGAACAAATCATTGGCTTTTCATTTGATTGGGGAATAGCTTAGAGCATTATCCATCTCGTGGTTTTTACGACTGAAAGACTATTTAGTAAAAAAATTCTGTAAAAATTTCTGCTTTCATGACTACAAACAGCTTCTATATTTGCAATCTAACAATATTTGTTTCAGTTCAGACTACAACTCCAAACATAAAACTTTGTTTTGAGTTGCCGTGTGCCGTTTGATTTCCAAAAAACTCCCCAGTAATGAAGTTTAAAAAATGCTTTTATGACCTTTTTTTCGTTTCTCTATAGGTCTAGAAAGCAATCACAGATCGTTTGTGGCAGTTAATCACGTACGTCAGAAGAGAATCATTTTTGACGGTATTTTAAAAATCGTTGTTCAAGTTATAGCGTGTCGCGTCAAGTTGAAATAAGCGAACGTTTCAAATGCCACAGGTTAGAGTTCAAAGGTCAAAGTTCAAATTTAAAACATGTAGAAAAAATTGATGAATGGAAAGTTAATGGAGAAAACGTTGACATTCAAATGAGAACATTGATGCTCAATTGCACGTTTTTGGCGTTTTTCGAACGTTCGCTTATTCCAAATTTATGGGACAGACTATATCTAAGTTCTCTTTCATTGCTGTTTTTTTATTGTTCGCACTTTTTCTTCGGGACAAGAAACGGACTATCGATTTCTGTTTTTGTTTCTGTAAATAAATAATTACTGCATAATTTCGACGAACTACATACCAAATTGACAATGTATTGTTTAGAATAGAATCTGAGGGAATGCGGATATCTGAGAGGAATCGCCAATTGCTACTAGACAACAGTGACTATAGTTTGTGCATCTACATTCTGAAAGGCGTGGCGTGTGGTTTGTTGCCATTCAACCGGAATCTCATCAGAAATCCGTGTGGGGAAGGTGAGTCCTTTAACTAAATTAACAGGAGCAAAATTGAACTCCCCAAACTCTGGAGCTTCGATAACTGTCAGCAATTATTAAACTAAAAACTAAAATAGATGGTACCTATTCTAGGAGAGGAAA
This sequence comes from Convolutriloba macropyga, assembly GCF_964194025.1. Lineage (NCBI taxonomy): Eukaryota > Metazoa > Xenacoelomorpha > Acoela > Convolutidae > Convolutriloba > Convolutriloba macropyga. The sequence goes on along the minus strand of NC_134471.1, from coordinate 79,183,475 downwards.
AATATCAGAATTGACTGATATCAAATGATAACATGGCAACCAACTTCGATGCAAAAGGAAATAACTACTGTATTCGGATTAGATTGAAACTTTTAAAATTTCAGATACGTTCATAAGTTTCAGAAGTTTTCTGCTATAGAAATTGTAACTTGAACTTCGTTGATCAAACTGTGTATGATAACTCTTGTTTCCATTTTAACGTGCTCTTATATATGTTCTGGTGTATCTAAGGAAGAAACTTCAATCTGTTTATCGGGTGTTGTTGTTGTAAACAACGAGGCTCGGTAATGTGCCTTCGCACATCATGTTGCGACACCGATCATCTACATTTTTTACTTTAAAAATTACTATATCGTTCAACAAACCATTGAATGAAAAAAAAACATTATACCGTAGAGGTCGATTAGACCTGTAATTCATGTGACTACCAGAAAAGAGAGCGACAAAAATCAAATATTTACAAATATTAATTACGACCAAAACTCGTTGTCCATTTTTCATTTTTTTAAAACAACTAATTACCAAATCAAAATGGCATCAGATAAAACCTATACTAAAAAAATAAACATGTACTTCATTTGAAAAAAAAATGCGGCACTTTTCCTCAATGCCACATAACAAGTCGACAAGAAAAGAGCGAAAGGGCAAAGTTTTAAAAAACGTTTCCATTTTTTTGAAAAAACTTAATGTCAAACAGAATAAAAACATTATATATGAACTGAAATCATTGAGAGGTTCATTGATACATCCATAGAAAGTGATTGAGAACTTTCATTATCCAGGATATGTCATTGACTACAAGAAGAACGACAAATACAGGCAAAAATTAAAAATCAGAAATTGCACGATGTTCTCTTTGTTGACATATGAATGAATATATTGTATTTTACGTTTTAGGACTTCCGATTGGAATTTATATAGTAAAAGATGCCAGGGTAGCTAATTCTCTTTGCTTAGATGGGCGCAAGTATTGGGTTCAAAAAGAAGCACACAAAAGGCATGCAGATTATGATAGCGACTCGGATGAAGATGAGGATTACGATGACCAATACAGCGCTGTTCGATTCGAGGTTGAAGAGAAACCAGTGGGCGCCTACCCGATTCCGGACAAGGTCGGTTAGTACTCGCACTCGTTTTTAATAGCCGCGAAGCGATAGCGGCTATTATTGGGGACATCGTGGTTTTTTTTACAATTCAAAGAATTTGAATTGTATTGGGGCGCTGCCTTTTTTTAAGATCTGTTCAATTTATTTTCATGATTTTTGAAGTCAAATTGGAGTAGTGATTTTGGTCACGCCGAAACAGGAAATGGAGCAAAAAAGCGAGTGGTTTTGCGGCGTGAATATTTTTTGCTCTAATTTTAAAGTAGAGTGAGAAAACGGTGTTTGAACAAAAATTCGCTTTCTCGCTAGTGGTTTTTGTTCACATGCGGCAATTTCACCTTGATTTTTACTTTTTTTCCAATTTTTTGGATTGGATTTTTTAAAATGGTTTTTCCAATCCATTCATAGTCCCTACTAGGTCTAGTTTTCTGTTTAGTCATTGAATTTTCTTTGAATTGTACGTCAGGACTTGTCCTGCCATGTTTTTTTAATTCGTCGTCTCCATCGATGATTCTTACGACATGACTTCTTGGAATTGACTTCAGTGACTTCTATTGCTTTGCAGATAAAATTTATGTACGTGACATCGGTTCTGCTTTTAGGTCAATTGCGTGACTTACCTCACTCAAAAAATGACTTCTGAACTCACTTATGGAACTTCAATTTTTTATGAAGATTTACTAGTTATTAGTGTGCATCTAAGTAGTTCCAATCTTATATGCCCTAATTCGTGATTATTAGTCTGGAGTTTTTGATTTCGAATATCAATTTTGAAATAGCTCTTTACGGGCTTTTTCCTTATAGAACGTATGTGTCAAAAAATTGACAGTCCGAAGCTAACCCAAAAAGTCTAGTGGTCTATTAAAGGACTGGTGGTCGACCTGTCTATCTTATTTCTTTAGGTGTTTCAGTTCATGGAAGGTCACGAGCGTCTATTGCGGCTATTTTCCGGCAATCTGCCGGCTATGTTTGAAAAGTGAATAAATCCGCCGTCGCCCTCAGATAAGTCAATTGTAAGTTGCTTCAGACAGCTGCGCCTATGGGTTGCAAATATTATCCACCGATTAATCTGGGGGTTATGGAGGAAACAATTTGGAGAAAAGTTGTCGTCTACCTATTCAAACAAATTGGTATTGAATTAAAATGGTTGTCTTGCAGTTACTATTCATAGCTGCAAATCTGTATGATGGGTAAGTATATATTGAGGTACTCTTCGTTTATTACAGTTCAGAAAAATTCTATTGTATTCAGGCTCTGACTTTCTACTCGTTTTAACGCGTTTCGATCAATTTTACCAATGCGGAAAGCATTAAGTGGAAACCCTGTTTTGGACCGATGCTTTTCTGTACAGATGGAATCCTGTTTTTCGGATTCTGTCAACATTAATTTCTCAAGATAACAATATTTTTAGAAAAAGTTGACTGATTTTGATCTTTTTCGTAGTTTTTTCCATATAATTCTGATTTGTCTCTAGGTATGATCGCATATTTTATCCTTATGCATTCATTTTGAACCAACTAATACACAGCTTGCTATGTTGAGTTCGCTGTTGCCATGAAAAAACTTGTTGCAGAATCCACTGACTTCGCTTTTTTTCCATCTTTCTTTCAATTTTTGTAAGCTTATGGTATTTTCTTGCTATTTCATTTTCTAAATTTGAAAGTTCTACTGGTTCGTTTTTAATGCGATATTTTGCTTGATCGATTTTTGTGATGCATTTGATTTTTCATCCCCGAAAACGGTATAAACAGTTGACGCCCGTTCTCTAAGAATGCGGTTCACTAAAACTGTATTTAGGAGACAATTGCATGCTGTGAAGGGCGGTTTTTGATCTTGAAAGTTTTAACCCCCGTAGTCACCCTCACCTCCCTCCCCAACACAATTTCAGTCCACAGTCCTACAGCTTGAGGTTTGGGCCCGCTCTTGTCCAGCCATCCCAACCCTACTGCACACTCCGATTAACCCCCCCCCCCACGTCGCTTCCCCTATACTAGCATCTCGATCTGGGTACTACCAAAACCAACCCGATCGTTTGAGAGCGATTCGCCCGACGTTATTTGGTGCTATTCGGATTTCTTTAGCAATTGATTGTTAGTGTTCGGTAATTTGTGAAACTGTATTTTGGAGCAATTTTTGAGCTGGAAATCGCGTAGTGGTTTGACCACATGCTGTTAATAAGATTTCTGATTGCTCTTCGAAACGTCCTAGACAGGTATAATTAGGGGAAGTTTAATCGAACAATAAAATTTTCTCGAAAAAATGATCTTTTTAATTGATTTGATTCTAGGTAGATAATGGCTGAAATCTTATTTTTAAAAACTGATTTGCATAATTTTATTGGTTAATCATTTTAGTTAAAATTCTTCTTTTCAAAACTCATTTGAACAGTTTCCTGGTTATTCCAATTTTTCGATCGGTTGAGAAATGATTTTGGTTGAGTTCATCGAATTTTCTGATTATGATTTGGTAACTTTTGAACTCCTGACATCCCTGGTCACTGAAACTCTCCTGTCATAAGATAGTATAAGCTTCCCATATTGCCTTACGAGTTAATGCAATAATCTTGGATCAAGATATTATAGGAGAAATAAAGATTCACTCTGAACGTCAAGATCTAAGAATTGTAAAAATTCCTAAGATCTTATATGATTCTTATATGTTTTTAATCTTTCAAGACTTCCTAAGAATGTTGAGCACTGGTAAGATCTTATAGGTATCTTTTAAGACACATTATTCTTGTAAGATTATAACATAGCTGGTGAGATCTCATAAGAATCTTATAAGACAAACATTAATCTTTGAAGATTAAAACATTTCTTTTAAGATCTTATAAGAATCTCATCAGGCACATTGTTTTTGTAAGATATAACAGATCTCTAAAGCATCTTCTAAAATTTTCAATGACCATGCTACGAGCTTGAATGTGTGGGCCACTGAAGCAGACAAAATTTGCTAAATGCATGCAAAAATAATATTTCTTTGAGAACGAATGAGATATCTTTTTTTAGAAGATTAATGATAAATTATTAATAGTAGATTATTAAAAGTGTATGATCCGATTATTATAAGAAAATAAATCCAGATTTATTAAAAGATGATTTGTCACGGAATTGTCATATGTTAAAACGCTCACAAAAACATTGGTAGCAATCACTGTAAGAATAGGTTGTAATTCTCCAATTGGAAGGCTATATTCTCAAATTTCATATCAAAACTGACAAATCTTTAAAGTAACCCTGCTTTGTGCATGAACAAATGCCCCAAAAATCAACGAGTTTCACAAATATGAAACAACTCGCCAAAGAAATGTGTAGTGAAGTTTCAAACAATGTGAATTGTACTTCTTAAGTTGAGTAAAAAAATTGCTTCGCTCTCGTTGAAGCTCACGATACAGAGCTTCGACATTTCCATCAAAGCGTCAAATCTTTTTTTACATTATTGTAGTAGATTGATTTATAGGCTGAGGAAATTTGCCTCTGATAGTATGGCCAATAATAAAGCAGTTTTAGTGGGCATTCAAAATGCTTCAACTTTTATCCATTTTAGTCTCACAATCGAGTGTGATGATTGTTGTTGAGGTACATCACTCAAACTTGAAGGAGACAGACAATAGAATTAAAGTTGCATTGGCCAATCTCACGTCGAGAAGACAAAAATTTTGAAGATCTCATCAAAAATAGACAAAATGCCAGAGAATTTTCTACCAAAAAAAAACAGCCGAAAGACTAAGGGTATACCTATATACTGATAAAAGCAAAGCGAGAAGAATCAGTGCGCAAAAAAGAAAATATAATACTGCAATGGGGAGCCAGAAGGAACAACTGAAAAACAATCAACGGTAGAAGACAATGTGAAGCACTGTAGAATTTTTCTTGTAGTTCGCAATTTTTCTCCGCCATCACAATTTTTTATTAACAATCACTGAATCCTTATTAATCGACATTCTCTGCCTCCGGGTCACCCTTCTCAGACTCCGCGTTACCATTGCTTGAATCCACGGTAACGATCTCTGAACCGGTATTAGCCCATATTAGTAATCTCTTCATTTTATGGTTCTTGAGAGTTGTTTGTACTAATTATATCCTGCCTGAAAGAACAGTCCAACTTACTTCCTACCGCGTCCAAACTTTGCTGATTATCCGGACGGAGCGTGTATCGATACAACTTCCCACTGTTACGGCTTCCAAAACAATTTGTACAGCCTTTTATTTTTCAGTTGTCTCTATGTCTGGCGGAGAACAGGTAACACGGTCCCTTTTTGGGTCAAGGACAATTAGTTTCGTTTCCTCAGCAGTCCGTAGTTTTGCAGTTATTCTCTTTGTCTTGTCTGCATCGTTCATATCACCTAGAATTAGGAGGTTAGCTCGGTTGTGCAACTCCGAGCTGCCAGATTATGGCTCTGCAATCTCATCTTGTGCAATCGCATCCTGGCCCTGCAATCTCATCGCGATCCATCCGTGTCTCAAATTTATCCAGCGTTATCTTTTTGCCTTACAGAAATTTATTTGCTATCTTTTGTTGAACCAGCAGTGAACAGAGAACTGCGGAGAGCAATGAGAGCTGCCGAAAAAGTGGACATCTAAATAGTGATCGTGGAGAAAAAATCTAACCCTCAGAGCCATGTCAGATTTTTTTTATCAGTTCAAGTGTAGCGTCAGCTTTGCGTAAAGTTTTTTTTCCTTTCAAATTTGTGACTGTGTCCGTTTGCATTAATGTGCACAACTTAGAGTTTGAGATTAAATTGTGCTATACAAAAAAACGCAAACAAAGGAAGTCTTCCCTGACATAAAATTGGGTAAAACCGGGTGAGCATCGATTAATTGTTACCAAGTGGTCACTGATAATGAAAGAGTCGCTGTTTGTACAACTGTTGGGATCAATTTTAATCATACTCAACTGACAATTTTGCTTCAACAAAAAATGGTGGCAAGTACACATGTTTGCACTAATTTCCGCTTTTTTTCAGAATTAGTTGAAGACTGACCCCTGAACCTTAATTACAAATCAGGCACTGTTCAAGAGTAGTCATTGTGCGTACCACAGAAGCCCAAACTGACAGATAGCTTACCAACCAATAGAAAACAATTTCGTGAGGAAATGCGTACCATCGTTGCGAAACTTCCCAAACCAAATTACACAAATCTCTAGCATTTTTTTATTCTTAGGAGCTAAAATTGGTTTCCCATGCGTGTCGCAGTTGCGCGCAACGAATCTCTTTTAAGAGCTTCAGGTGGCAGCTACAATCAAAATGTATCTTGAGAAGGCGTGAACCCGCCAGTCATCTTTGCGTTTCACGATTGTGCTTAACGTATTTTAAAAGAATCACCTTTCTCTGCTTGGATGTCTCGATAAACTCAAAACATTTTGAACAAAGTTGATTCGCACCACTTGTTCAAGGTCGAGTTCTTCGATCTGCGAGAGACTCGCATCCTTGAACATTTTTGTAGCTGATTCCATTCTCTTCTCGAGTTTTACCTCTCTGATTACGACTTTTCTGCGATTCCCGACTTCATTTTTTGCTTACTGGCTTTCATTTTACTACTACTTGTAGACGAAGATTATCGATATTAATCTCATCGAGTGCTACTTGAGTAATGTCGATCTGTTCAATGGTCTTTTTATTTATCAAAACAGCACTCAGCATTAAACACACTGACCTTTGTCGTCGTGAATTATATAGACAGCTGCAAACTTTTTCGTCATGATTACTTCTTTTTTGACTAGTGACATTTATTTATTATTTAAAATTTGTTGAACGTCTTGGACTGAACTGGGTGTAATACTCGAAGCTTTTGATGCATTTGTAATATAACAGGTAGTTGTAATTGGGAGGAAAGTCATTTGTTTTTGTTGGAATACGTTGTGGTCTTGAATCTGACATATTAATTCCTAAAAAGTGACATTATTTAGACTTGAGTCGTTCACATGCTAGTTAGGATTTATCGTAAAAGTAATGAATATAAAAAAAATGTGACGGTGACGGTTTATAACTTTTGTAAATTAAATTTTTGGCGTATCGTTATTGCGCACCTTTCCAAAACTTTGTTAGAAAGCGGACAAACTCTCGCTTTTTTGCAATTCGGCGCTAAGCATTTGGTTTCCTAAGCGTACCACTGTTGCGCATAAAGAACCAATTTTCAGAGCTACATGCAACATTTACAAGCAACCTTCTTCTTTCACTGCTTGAAGTTCTTGGCCGACTGCCCTGTGTGATTTTGATTCCGACACCTCACTTTCAAAAAGCAAAATGATAATTATTTACTCAAAAGTAGTCAAAAGCTAGTTCGGGTCGACTATGGAATGGAGTGAAAAGGACAAAGTCGAACAGTTGATCAATATTATTAAAGAAACAATCTACTCTCTGACCTAATCATTAACTAAATTTCATCCCAAAAAGTGAAAATCAATAAAGAACGAGTTCATGAAGACAACTTACAAGAAATTTGAGAAATAGTATTCGACCACGAAAGGCAACTCTCGCTTTACACGAGTAATCAATTAACAACTGTTTTTTGCATCTGAACACGTCTGCTATTTATCACCAACAATAAGTATTTGCCGAGAACATATATGCATGAAATCGTTACTGACGATATTGCTTCAACAAAAAATGGTTGCAATTACTTTTGAATTGCTTTTAGTGTGGTGCACTTTGTTCAGTGAGCAGTTTTAGGTATAGGTTTTTTGAAAAAATTGTTCGCGTGTGTTTACTATTTCCTTGACGTTTTTGGTGTATATCGATGTTATTGTTTTGTATATTATACTGTATAAAATTGATGCAAAATAAATGGTGCCACACAATAAAATGCAAATAATATCTAGTTTGATCAGGTTTTGCACGGATTTAATTACGGAATCTTTTTTGTCGAGACTGTCATGTTGATAGAACTCAAACTGGGGAAGTAATATTAGTCACTCCGGAGCAAAAAGGTGATTTAATAAATGGCGCAAATATTTTTTTTTCTGAATTTGTTTTTAATATGGAACGAGAAATTGGTATCTGCGCAATTTTTTTGGCTTTCGAGAGAAAATTATCTTTGAACGTGCTGCAGTTTGATCTCTATTCTCATTGTTTTCTCTTGGTATTTTTTGTGAATTCATACATGATATTATGTGCTGTAATGTTGCATAGTTGTTGCAACGGTTCGTGCCCGTCCCTCAAAGGGCAGCCAATAATTTGTATGAATTTAAGCTATTTGATCTAAAAATGTGAAATTTTAACCTTGGTTGTAATTGTTGTTTTTGTTATCGCGTCACCAAGACTTGCCAATGAGATGTCTTATTGGCTCTCCAATGAGGCAGAGATGTATGAGGTTTATGTTTTCAGTTTCATGCTTTTCGACTTTAGAACTAAACTTAAAAGAATGGCAAATTATTTGCACGTTTTGCCCTGTCCTACTTAGCGTTGTTTGTGACGTTTTATTCGCTCTCTCATGAGGCGTAACTGGATCTGTTCAGTGAATTCGTTCTTGATGTTTTAAATTTGATTTGTTCACTTCTTGAACCTCAAAAACGGTTTCGATCACGCTTCAATGCCTCACCTTCAAACCTGCTGTTCCGCTTTAAATTTTTTCTATCTACTGTCGGCTTGATCTATTGTCAACTCATATGGAGTAACTAGTAATTTTGACAACTGTTGCCCAATACTACAATTGAAACTTTCAAAAATGTTCCTAATTAAATGTAAGACAGAGATTTTACTTTTTTTAAACTTACCTCAATCTGCGTTTGTAGTTTGTAGCAAATATATTAGACCTGCGGTCTTCTAATGTTATTTGTAGCTCGCTTGGCTGATTTTTTGTCTGACGCTTTTTAAACTTTTTGTTCTCAAAAACGGGATAAACCTGAAAAGCCTGCAGCGTAATAAGTGGCCGAGCAGCTCTTTTCGAGCCTTACGCTTTACTAGTCTCTAATTATGTCGTTCATCGAAACTGCTGAGGACCTCCGCTTCGCTCACCCCCACTCCCCCCTCCCCCTCCATACACGCCCAAATGCTACTACAATCCCTACGCCCCAGCTGACTACTACCAAATACAACCGCTCGCTGGTCGTATGAGGGCAATTTGCACGACGTTAAATTTCTGTATATTGTGATTTCTGTAAAATCAGTTGCATTTACACCATCAGTGTTTAATGTTTACCACATTCAAAGAATATGTTGCTCGTTTTTTACAGTAGTTGATGACGTCAAAAGGCATATCTCGAACTTAATGAGTATATATTTTTTACGCCCTCAGGTGCGCATGATTTTTTTAGTAACGTGCTATCTAACAACACACAATTTATTTTGGGTCATAAAAGTCGCCGTGGGAGCCGAAACAGAAAAGATCTTAATACAAGTTTGGTTTTAGTTTCTCAGTAATTTTCAGGTGTTCCAACCCAACATTGTTTTGTGACATCCTACAGACTGGGAATTAGAGTACAGGTGCTGAACTTTTCCAAGTACAGCATCAGAGAAGGAGTAATGGAGCTACTAAAGCCAACAATTAACTACTCTCAATGGTTAGCTGTCATTGATGTTTCTAATAAACTTTTATATATTCTTTTTTGACCTCAGTGAGGGACCGTTTTAAGCCCACAATTATAATTAATGTGATACATAAAGCGCTGTAAAAATTAGCACCTACTGTTGGTGGTGTATTTTGTTGGCCCGCTGGGTTGGCCACTTTTGTTTTGGTAATATAATGATCAATTTGAGAATTGTTTTGACATTTTTATTCTCACTCGAAAAAAAAACCGACAAAGACAGCAGCATTTTTGTCCAACCTTCTTTGAGGAGAAACAAAATTTAATTAATTTTCTGTAAATAATAGATATCAAGACTCCACTGGAGACATTACACGTGTTAAGTTATGTTAATCAATCATATCGCGCTTAATTGGTCACGGATTTTACATTTAGTTGTTACTTCAACCTTCTAAGAGAGCTCTTGATTGTGTAGGGTCTCGTCTCGGCATGACTGTGGCTGTGAAGCGGAATTGTCAATCCAGGTCAAGTCTGGTCTATGGACGATGAAGCCAGACCCTCTGGATTGGAACACTTCTCAAGAGGGTGTCGAAAGGAGGGTATGGTACAAGGTCTGGTATATATTTGGTTATTCCATAAAGTAATTAAGATATCAATATAATAAAATAATTTGTCAGTTTAATTAATTTAGATTAAGAAAATTAAATTATATGACCGGCTTAATAATTATTAATTTTTTGATTTAAAATTAAAAAGCACCTAGTTTATTCTCCCACGCCATTTACGTATTGCTTGTTGCCTTGTAAAATTACTATTGATTGCTTCAGTTTTTTTTCAGTTGGTACGAGAGCACATCATCATTTTGTTTAAATAATGTTTAAAAGTATTAGCAAAAGTAATCGCTGAAAGCATCAGTGAAAGTATTTTCCGGGGTTTTTTGCGAATTCAACAGTCGGTTTTTCAGTTCTTATCATTAGAGCTGCGAGGCTATAAGTTGAGTGTTGCTGTATTGTGGTATTTCTGTTTTTTTAACTACTTGAAGAAGAGTATTTTTTAGGTTTACTTGAAGTTACTATTTGTTTACACGGCATTTTCACCAAGTGAACGTGAGTAAAATTGCTCTATGAATTTTTGAGTAAGAAAACGTCTCTGATCATGCACTGCATTGAGTGAATGAATTTTTTACATTGGAAAGTTTTTGGGAGAATTCGAAGCATATGGATAACTTTTTTTGCCTTTTTGTTCAGTTTATTGCTTTGTTTGATTTTTGTAAAATATTTTGAATGACCCAGAATCAATGTGTAACCCTGTTATGGAGAGCCTAATAATGCGTTTCAAGTTCAAAATCGGCTGTTTTCTTGGTTTATTTTTAGCTTTTCCTGAATAATGTCTTTTTTAAAATCGTTGAGCGGACTTTTTTTGTAATCATTGTATATGGAAACGTCCGTTTTGTGGTTCTTGCATTTAATTCCTTTGTTTATGACGAGTGGTGTTTTCATTTCGATAAAACTGTACACTTACTAGTCGGTTTTTGGCGGTTTTTGTCCATTTTTTCTACGCTTTGTTTGTATTTTAATACACACCTCCAGCTACCTACCCCAACCCCATGCGCCCTCACTCCTCTTACCCTCACCTAATTACTAAGAATTGTGTCCTCGTATTTTGAAAATACTTTATAGTTTTATTAGGCAATTCATTTTTTTGTTACTTCTCCATTCTCATTTAGGTTAAGATTAGTTTAGATACTATATTGCACGCATCGTCGAGTTGTTTCCGTTAATAGTACCGGTTATGTATTTCTGATTTTGTGATATCTAATGTTTCGGAACAGGTAGTTTCAAAGCTTGGATCTCAATTGTTTTGTTAGTTTTGAGGATTTAAACTGAGGATTTCTCAATTTAATTGACGGTTACTTTTGTATCAATATTGAATCTTTCTGCTGAGTATCTTAGGGCTCTTCATTTTTCGGATCTATTCTGTTTCGCCCCCCCCCCCCAGCTTAGTGAGCATAAACCTTTTATGACCCCCAAGCGCACGTGCTGTTATTTTACATAGTAACGTGCTATATAACAACATATAATTTGTAACGGGGGGTCGTAAAAACGCGGAGGGGGGGGGGGGGGGGTGGCGAAACGAAACAGAATAGATCCCAAATTTTTTGACTGAGTTGTTTGCTTGGCGTCATTTTTTCTTATATGAATAATCTTTTTTGGTTTGCTGAATTATTTATGACCATACATGATTTCTGCATGACGCTATAGATGACAAAAGCTAACTTTAATTTGGGATGATTATGTAAACTAAGGATTTCTCAATTTAATTGACGGTTACATTTGTAGCAATAGTGAATCTTTCGGCTGAGTATCTTAGGTCTCTTCATTTTTTGGATCTATTTGTTTTGCACCCCCCCCCCACAGCTTAGTGAGCATAAATCTTTCATGACCCCCAAGCGCACGTGCTATTTTCTTACATAGTAACGTGCTATATAACAAAAAAATCATATAATCATATAAAATCATTTAATCATATAAAATCATATAATCATATAAAAAAAATCATATAATTTGTAACTGGGGGTCGTAAAAACACTGGGGGGGGGGGGGGGACAGAATAGATCCCATTTTTCTTGGTATTTGAAGATTAAAGGTCTGCATAGCAATTGAAGTTTTGTGCGCAACCTGATATGGTCAAATTGTTGCACGAAAACAACTTGTATTTAGTATATATCTCAGTATATATCTGTGGATAGCTTTTAGAAACATGGGTTCTTCTTGACTGTAGTTGAATTGCTGAATTGGTTTTTCTGGGCTTACTCCGGTGGTCTTGTTCTGTGTTAAATTTTAAGTATTTGGAGTGAATTTTAATCATGAACACGGCGTGTAAACGCCATTGCAGTGCGTTTTTTAATAGCGTTGGTAAGAAAAAATACTTTTAACACTCCTTTTGAACAGAGTCTTTTGACACTCTTTTTGAAGAGATTCGACATTGGTTTAAAAATGGTATAAGTGAGCTTTTTTGTTTTTTTCCCATAAAGATGTTTGAAGCGCTTTCTCCTGTTTAAACTGACTTGTAGCATTTTTCTAGAACCTATTATTTTTTCGTTATTTCAGATGGAGGACGAGGTTCAATGTGCATTGCCTATAGACACCATTGTGTATCGGAGTACAGGCAAAGACAGACAGTTCTGGGCAGGAAACTATGGCTCCAAAACTACAGCCTGTTCTCTCATTCTAAAGATATGAGAAAACGATTATTCTTCACCTTCAATTTTTTCTTACTCTCATTCGGTTGAGCTGAGACTTCTAAACATTTCTGAATCGTATTAGAAGATTAAAATGTGTTTGAAGCAATTATTGTTAATCTCTTATATACGTGCACACTGTTCCAATAAAAAAACTATTTTCAATAATCACCTCTTTAAAAAAAACCTTAGTGGATTATCTTTCGCATATTTCTTAAATTTAATGTGCAAAAATATCAATTTTCTTTATCTAATTAAAATCGTTCAGGACCTTAAGGGAAAATTCACCCAATTGTCGTTTTGTCGCTGTGGCAGTAGCAAAATATAGTGCTGGAAAAATGGTTACAGCTATTATGTAGTTGATATCTGGTTGTTTGTTTGACTTGAGTTAACTTGATCTTTGTCGCTCGTATCTTATTCTTAATAAGCGCTTCAAAAATTTAGACATCATTTTTTGTACTACCTTGAGTTTTTGTTGGAATGAAAATTGGGACAGCTTTTCAGGTATTTGAAGTTAAATGCGAAAAAGACTACGTAAGTCGGGTCATTTTGCAAAAAAGTTTGAAGCAATTTGGGTCCAACTGAAACCGAAATGATGAAATTCTCCTGAGATAAATGAAAATAAAGCGCGGTGTTCAGTCGTTCGAATTAGAAGATTACAGACTGGGAGAATTGTGGATTCCTAAGTATACAGATGTTACAATTAATAGAAGGTACTTGTTGAATTTTTTCTGAGCGGTCCTATATTTAGCCTTGTAGGGAGTTGTAGTTTTTTTTGAAATTTTGTTTTTGGTTTATTTTGTGGCAGTACGGGTCCGGAACTCCAAACAAAAATAACAAGTTGCTGCTGGGAGCATAAGCCAGTGGAGAACAAACCAGTTACAGGAAAATAAACCCGATTAAAACAGGCTGCTCAAGGCATAGCTATGAATTAGAACTTGGATGTTAAAAAATGTTTCTGATCATAGAGAAAACTAAAATCTTCAGGAACCTCAGATCAATAGGTCATATAGTTAGATGAGAAATCACCCGCCTGGCAGCCGTAAGTGTAATCCATTGGTCTATAAATAATATAAAGATGTTACAATTAATAGAAGGTATTTGTTGTTGAATTTTTTGTGAACTGTCCTATATTTAGCCTTGTAAGAGTTGTAATTTTTATTAATAGCCGCCCTCATCTTCTCAGCAGGCTATTATTGCGCTCGTATTTTTTACGACTCGAAGAGGAGTATTGGAGAAGTCTTTTTTTTTAAATCAATTTTATTGGAGTGAATTTTGAAGCGGGAAATGAAACGCGTGAAAAAATTAAGAGTGCTTTTGGTGCTGAACAAAAGTGAAGAGTAGAGCGAAACGAGAGTGGTTTTTTGTTCATACCGTTGTTTTTGAGAGAGCGAGAAATTGATGTGTGAAAAAATTTTCTCTGAGCGAGCGAAATTTTTTTGTTCACGTGCGGCTTTTAAAAGCAGTTTTTTTTGCAATTTTTCTTGTTTATGAGGTTTGATTATGATATTGTATTGGATTTGGGCTCGTTCTGATAGGAATTGAAGGTTTCAAGTAGTTAATTTGAGTTTTATGCAAATTTGGAGGTTTTTGATCAGTTTTGCTGATTTTTCGACGAAATTTAATGTATTTTGGCCTTTTGTTTTCTTTTACTGCTTTAAGTGCAATTTGCATAGAAGCTCGTTGCTCAAGGAATATCAGGGATACAAACTGATTACAATTTTGTTGGTATAAAACTTTTTTTCTTAAGAAAAATGACAGAAAAACTGATAATTTTTTAACCACTTTTTTGATTTTTTTGCTTTTTTTCGTTTTTTTTTTCAATCGTAGGCAATTTTTTTTAGCTTGCTATAACTTGCCCATTGTTTTGCGAGCATTTCATTGCTCTAATTGCTCAAAGTAACTTTATTTGGCTTCATTTTTTCTTGTAAAATTAAAAAAAAACGCCTTACTTTTTCTCGTTTTTTTGTTCAATTTGATTTTAATGTCGTTTCTATTCTTCCTCAGCCTTTGATAGCATTTGGGGGTTTTATAGAGTAAGTCAGTTGTTGTAGTTATTTTGGATGTCTCTCATTTTGATTGATTTTTGTTTCGAGTTGTTTTTGTTAAAGAAAATCGAGTAAATCAGAGCAAATTTTGGCCAATTTTTGTCTTTTCTAAGTTTTTTGCCTATTTCTTCCAATTTAATGTTTTTTGTTGATAACTTTTTCTCAATAAGGAGCATTTTTGTAGGTGTCGATACTTT
The DNA here is from genome assembly GCF_964194025.1 of Convolutriloba macropyga. Lineage (NCBI taxonomy): Eukaryota > Metazoa > Xenacoelomorpha > Acoela > Convolutidae > Convolutriloba > Convolutriloba macropyga. The sequence goes on along the minus strand of NC_134471.1, from coordinate 79,168,420 downwards.
GAATTTGCACTTGAATGCTTAGCAGGGCAGTTTTCATTTAAACAAATTATACAAAAACTCTAATTCGTTAAAGATTTTTTCTTAGTCTTTCTTTAGTTTGTTGTTTAAGGTTTCTCTGCAAGTACTAGGTGGTCGATTGATCTAGCCAAATATATAACTAATTGATTTCTATGAGTTATGGATGGGAAGCTGCATGTTTTCTTTTTGTAGAGAATTTTGTTTGGATTTTTAGAGAATATTATTTTTTGATTTCGTCCTTTGTCATGTTTCCAGTTCTCTAGGCTAGTTCTCTTTTTGACTTCTCTAGGCTAGTTTCTCTCTTCTCTCATTCTGCTAAAAGTGAATTTGAACATCAGTTGCTAAGCAAAGCAATTCAAAATGAACAGAGTCGGTATAAAAAATTGAAGTCAGAAATAGAAACGGGATAAACCCATAAAGCCCAATTTTAGATGCCCGCTATTTGAACGTCGTTCCTATAAGTCTTAGTTACCACCTCTAATGCTTATTGGTGTTGATAGTAGCCCCTGTAGCGTCTCTCTAAGAAACAGAAGTATGTTCAACTACGAAATGCCATCAAAATAAATCGGACTTTAAAAATATTTTTGTGCAAAAATCTTTTCAATATATTCTATTCGTTCAATCCCAATCATGCTCATTAGAATCAACGGCGGCTATTTTCCGGCAATCGGCCGGGTATGTTTTAAAGTTTGTTTTGGGTTCATTTTGTAGCAATACGGGTCCGGAAATCCAAACAAAAATAGCAAGTTCCTGCTCTGAACATAAGTCAGTGGAGAAAAAGTCGGCTATTTCCACAAAAGAGGTGATTGAAACACAGGCTCAAGGAATAGCTATAAATGACAACTTTGGTGTTGAACAATGTTTCTGATCATAGAAAAAACTAAAGTCCTCAGGAATCTCAGAACCATAGGTCATATAGTTAGATGAGAAATCCCCCTCCTGGCAGCCGTAAGTTAAATCTATTGGTCTATAAAATATGGAAGAATTTGAACTAAATTAAGGGGTCTGTTTTGACCAGTAATGGGATTTGACCAGGACTTTCCCTCCAGACATTCTTTACCAAATATTCCTGGCCCATGAGGACTCAGGATGAACTTTTGAAAGGTTTCAATCAAATCGACACAACTAAACCCCATTGGACCCAGCCTTGCACTGCCAAAAAAATGATTGTTGATATATAAAGACCAGATATATGCGCCGACTATTGTACATTGACTGTAAGCAGTGTGTTGTAGTGACATGTATGTGGTTGAGACCATTGTTTCTTACGAATATGTCTGTCTATTTTAATAGCCGCGAAGCGATAGTGGCTGTTATTGGGGACATCATGTGTTTTACCAACCAAGAATTGGGTTGTATTGGTGCTCCGTCTTTATTATATTTGTAAGATGTTTTCACACCTTTTTTCAAGACTTTGAGTGTTCAAAAAGGGATAAACCGGTAAAGCAGCAGGTATCAAGTTTGATTAGAGGCCCTTAGCCGCGTTTAGTAGTCCTTCATGTGCTTAGAGTGGTGAAGCTACTGGAAGGGCCCTAATTCAAGGTTAAAAGGCCATTTTTAGCAGTTTTTGAGCCCAAAATGTTGCAATTTTTCGCATGCTTGGCCATTTTGCAAAATTTTTGGTTGGACCAGTCTAAAAATGAGCTTTGCAACGGTCTTTTGCTTGACGTTAATACGTTTTATGGTCATTTTAAGGGCTATATGTTTTGGTACTCCAAACATAAACACGCAAGTTTATACTAATTTTTAATGGAAGGATTTTTACAATTTTTACAGTTTTCAAGTTTTTCGAAAATTTTTGTATTTTTGTGAGATTTTTCAGCCCATGGTGTAAAGACACTTCCTCTTAGTGTATGGTGGTAATCGAATGGTTTTAACTTATTAACATTGAAAATTTTAGAAAATTTTTCAAACTCTGATATTTTTTGTCATTGTTTAATTTTTGCCAGCCCCTGGGGCAAAGAAACCTCGACTAGGGTTTAATAATAGGTTATAAAAAAATTTATTGGCCATTTAATGGTTTTCAATGTATTTCAAGATTTTAATATTACGAATTTTGGCGATTTTCAAAGAAAAAAGCAATTTTTTAAGTGTCTGTAAATTTAGTATTTTTTGCCCACTGGCCAGGAAGGAAGCTCCTATAGGGATTGCAAGTGTGTTACTGCATAGCTTCTAGTGGCAATAAAATAGTTGTCAATTCTTTAATATCTCAAATTTTAGAAGGTTTTTAAATAAAAGTTGCAATTTCAAGTTTTTTGAAAACTTTTTCAGTTTTTCCTGCACCAGGGGCTGACGAACCTCTTCCAGGGTTTGATAATAAGTTACTGAATAATTGCTAGAGGCAATGGATTGGTTATCAATACAATAATAACACGAGTTTTTGCAATTTTGTTGATAAAATTCACAATTTTTCAAATTTTATGAAAATTAATATATTATAAGTTTGTGGATCTTTAAGAGCCCGTGAAACTATTTAAGGCTTGCAGTCGAGATCGTGGATAGTATCTGGGGACAATGAAGAAGTTCTTAGGATAATATTGTTACAATTTGAGCAAAATTTTGTTACCGTTTTTGATTGTTTCTAAATGTTTTGAATTTTTTTAATCGTTTTCTGATGTTAACGATCTTTATACTGGGCCACGAAGCCTTTTCAGTCTTGCCTTTGGGTTAAATGACAAAACTCCAGAGATCAAAATTTCGAAACTTTCTTTACGTTGTGCACTTAGTGCTTTTTTGAAGCATTTGTCATATTTTTTCGAATTTCTGTGGCAAATTAAGCTCTTTCAAAGCGTGTGCATGAATTATATGGCTTGAAGAGTTTTAGCAATGGTCATTTTTTTGTTTAGTTTGTATGATTCTTTTAGTTTGTCACACTTTGATTATTTGTATTTTTGGCTTGGATTGTTCAATCTACTGGTCAGGTACATTAGGTCTGTTTTTTATTCAGTTCTTTGGATTGTAATTCGGGACTTCTCCTGCTATCTTTTTTAATTCGTCGTCTCTATCGATGATTCTTACGACCTGATTTCTTAGAATTGACTTTGGACGACTTTAAGGACAACTACCGCTTTGCAGTGTGACTGACTTCATTTTTGCTTTTAGGTCAATTGCGTGACTTACCTCACTAAAAAAAATGACTTCTGAACTCACTTATGGAACTTTATTTTTTACGAACTTTTACTAGCTAAAGATCAATAGTGTGCATCTAAGTGGCGCCACACTTATATGCTCTAATTCTTGAGTATTATCTGAGAAATCAAAAATACAAGTTTTTGATTTCGAAAAGCAATTTTGAAAAAGCTTTTTTAGGGCTTTTCTTCATAGACCGTATGTGTAATAGAATGGACAGTCCAAATCTAACCCATAATCCTAGTGGTGTAATAAAGTACTGCTGGTCGATCTGTCTATCTTACTTCTTTAGTTGTTTCAATACATGGAAGGCCACAAGCGTCCATCGCGGCTATTTTCGGGTAATCTGCCGGCTATGTTAGTTTTATCTGCAGAATGTTTTATATAACTCATGCTGCTTGTTTAATTAGGTGTTTTGTTTTGCTTTCACAGATTGTGGTTAAAGAAATTTTGAGAAAAAAAATTTATTCAGAAGAATATATGATGAATCTTTGAGATGTTTGAATCTTTATCGAATCATTTTTGCAAAGAACGGTAAGCAGTGAAGGGTAGGCAATCTAAAACTTTGATTATCTAAGTTGAAAGCCCTCAAAGATGGCAAAAGTCATCAAAACAGGGTAGAGGTTTCCAGTTTTGTCTGTTTGCCCTGCTTAAGACGCAAAGAAGATTTGAAATCACCTTGATATATTAACAAAACTATAATTTGGTTATTGCTAATGTATAATGATAACGTTTCAGTCGTTTTTTTGTCAAAATTTGTTTTTATGAATTGAATTTGGGCCTAACATTTAATATAAATTTCAACAGTTTTCTTATTCTTACTCCTAGTGGTTTAGGGCTAAGTCCGCTAACCGCGTTTGTACTTTTTAATTGACGGGATGATGTTCTTTTTGACTCAGCTGACTCTATTTCTTTCTTTGTTATAAAAATTTTAGACTATTTATTTTGCACTCCGATCTAAGTATCTCTGTTAATTTTTTAAACATTTCAAAAATGTGGAAATCTTGATCAAATGCATTTTTATGCTACTCGATTTTGCAGTGTTTCTGCAACATTATCTCTGGTTGAAAAGATTTTCTGATTGTTTTGAAATTCACGAGGTGCGGTTTTTTAAATTGAGTGTCAGTTTTCTTGGCAGAAAATAGTCGGCTCCAGATTCGATTGAATTTCTTTACTTGAATACTCATTTTGCTAAAAACAGCGTCATCAGCAAACAAAATTGCAGTTGAGGCACCGCAGAACTCCTTAATATCATTTACATAAACTAGAAAGAGAAGTGGTCCTGACACCGAGCCCTTCGGCACTCCATATTCTGTTGGGAAAAATTCCGATCTGAACTCAACGGATATCACTCATTGATGTTGATCACTCAGGTAGGTTTTCAGTATTTTTGTACAAGTACTTTCGTTCCTACGTTTTCTGGGTTTTCCAGGAGCAAATTTTGTTCAATTGTATCAAATGCTTTCTTCAGATCTATGAAGACAGTTTTCAGTTTTTTAAATCGATCTTCCCAGTCTTCTCTGATTCCCTCAAGGAAATTAACTAATGCGTCAGTAGTCCCTCATTTTTTTTGGAAACCAAATTGATTTTTATTTCAGCAAATCGAATTTGTCGGGGAATGTGGTCATTCGAAAACATAGTATTTGTTTTCGACTTTTTAATGAGCAATAATATTTTTTTTCATTTGTAGAGGACAAAAACATGCTTTTTAAAGTTCTTTTTGTCTTCCGCTTCTTCCAGGGTCAATTAATTTGTTCGATAATATTTTTCCGATTGTTGTGAAATAAATGTTTAAACTTTAAATCTGTTTCTCTGAAAACTCTTCGTGTTCTTTTTTTGTATCTGCTTCAAAATTTTCATTGTATTAAAAAAGCTACTGGAATTGCCTTTTCCGTTTTTGTGCAAAATTTTCTGATAAGTTTTTTTTTGTTTTCTCTTATTTTCTTCCGCAGCTTACTCCTGATTTTATTGAAATACTCGTTCTTTTTATGATTCTTGTGTCTCTAAAAAATTTGGAATAGGCTTTGTTTTTGCCGCTAAATTTTTTGTACTGTTGTCAATCAAATTTGTTTGCTTAGAAAGTTTTGGTTTTTTTCGGTGGAATATATTTCTCAACTGCCTCAGTGATAGCTTCTTGGAAATTTTCAAAAGAAAGATCACAATTCAAAGCATAAAATTGCAACATAACTCTGCCTAATTTGTCTCTCTCATTTTAAAAACTATTTTTCAAAAGTTAAGTGGTTTTCAAGAACGGTCCAATCTCTGTAAACTTTGTTTTTCAGTGGTACAGTCTTTTCGACGTAATCAGAGAACACGATTTGGACACTGTAATCATCACTTAGTGCTGACTTGATGATTTCAATTTTTGCTGTCTTCAATCAGTAAACTACGTCAATATTAGTTCTCGACTTTGCCGTTTCTCTAGTATACCCAACGTTTGACATATTGCTTAATTTGTCAGAACTAAAAATGTCTTTTAATTTCATAAGCTTGATGTTTGTTTTTGCTACTATGGTCAATGTTAATATCTCCACAAACAATGTGCAACTGTTCGGCTTCCGGAGTCAGTTCCTCAAAAAAATATTTGAAAAGATTCCGTTATTTCATTCATACTTGTGTTCGGTTTGGTATAGATCACTGTTAATAAAAAACTTTTGCAATTTTTTGTGTTGATTTTCACAGTTGAAATTTGATTACTGGTACAGCTGAACTTATTAATAATTGATTTTTAAAAATACATCCTTAAAAAGATCCAGACCTCTCCTCCTTTCAATTTATTGCAGTTGCTTGTAGCAATCTCCTGGTAGCCATCAAGGTTAATGCATTTTTTGTGTTAGATTGATCCACGTTTCCGTCAAACATATGGCCAAAAGCTGACTCTCCTGTACTTTCATCAACTCTTCAAACTCGCTAAAATTTTTGTAGATCCACCTGAAGGTTTGCAGGATTATTTTGTTTGCAATCAATTTGAATTTTTTTCCTCGAACACATTATCAATTTTCAATTTTGTATAAGGATTTCAAACGCATTGTTGCGGCTGCTCAAGAACATCAGCAGAACTGAAAAATCAAAGCCTTGTTCTCGGGCTTTACGCCAACCTGGTTCTTCACAGGGTTTGATTGAGTAATAATCTCGTCAAAACAATGAGTCGCTTGGACGTATGAAAGGACTGTAACTTAAAGTTTGTTTATTGAAGGTGAGAAAATCTTCAGTGATAATCTATGTTCAATATCGTGCTGAGATTTGTAAGACTTCAACCAGTATTAAATATGTTGCTAATTTCTCGCTAAGTAAGCTCAATTAATTAAACTTGCAAGGTCTTAAGATCTAGCAAAACTTAGCAAAAAGACTAAAGTTGTTAAAGAATTAAATTTTAATCTAATCTGAGAGCCAACGGCTCTGCATAACAATTTCTAATGATTCTGTCTACAAAATTGTTATACTATTCAAACAATTCGGTTTAAGTAAAAAATCAAATATTTATCATTTACAACATCATTGCTACTTCTTTCTGATTGGTTACTCAAGAAAGTGATTAAGGTCAATTTTTACATAGTAAAAGTCAAATTAATGCTATAATTACTTTTATCCACGTCAACACGAATGGTTTTTACGTAAATCTACATACCTCAAATGTACGTTATTTTACCTTCAATGTTAACCTAAATTATCACAAAATAAACAACTGTTAGGAAATTAAACATTAAATGACAAAATATCAAAAAATGCCAATTTTGCACCATATAAGTGTTAATAGCCGCACTTGTGGCTCTGATCCAATAACGTTCGTTGGGTCCATGTGTAGCTTACAACTAAACCTAACGGTGTGGCATAACCTTGTGTTGCTAATGTTTTCTTTCCAAAAGTCCGGGGGTGTACAAAATTTCGGTGCCAACTTGTAAAAGTTTTTAATTTTGACCATTTTTGAGTTTTAACAAATTCTAATTTTTTTCAGTTTCAAAGTCTATTTTTTACTGTCTGATGGCTCTTGCTGCTGATTTGAAGTGGCACCAACATCGCCGGCCCTGTTTTCTTGGAAACAGCCTCGTAGACCACTGGCGCTAGCTTCACGACTGGCGTTCAATTCTCCATGTGCCGTTTTGACTCTCGCTGATCGCACACACCGTCGTTACCAGTCTAGATATCAATGATTCGTCCCAGTTGGTACTCAAAGCGTTTCACAGAGTCATCTACTAATCATTCCAGCTCGCCTTATTTCGGGTTTCGCACATGTTCTTTTCATTACTTCGATCTTTGGTTCCATTGTGGAAGGTATTCACAAGTCTATCTTTTCTATATCTTGTTGGAGTATGCTTGAGCCTTTTTGAAAGATTTTCTCAAGTCATGGTAGTGCTTGCTGGATGGCATGAAGGGAGCACAAGCGTTTTCTTGTCTTAGCAAGAAATGATTAGGTGTGAGTGCTGTCAAATATTCTGGATCGTCACTTACTGCTCTCAGGCGTCTTGCCTTGAGTTTGTTCCACAAGACAACTTGTTGTGCTGAGTACCTCGTCGTTGAGGCTTCGGTTGTCCAAGACTGCAATCATGACTTTCTTGCAAATTTTAACCAGTCTTTCCCAAATTCCACCAAAGTGTGGGCCTCCAGGTGGATCTAATTTCCAAGCAATCTTTTTCTGAGGTAAGTCACTCTCAATCTTAGCTTTATCCCACTCGTTTATTTTTTAGCTCATAAACAGTTTTCTTCTGGGCCAAGTGACCTTTCACATCAACGAGGTGTCCATCAAATGTTTTGAGGAATTCAGCTTGCGAGCTTTCTAGTTTCTTGATTTGGCCTGACATCTTGAAGTCAGTTGTTTTCCAATGTCTATTAGGGCTCTTTCCAGTCATCGTAAGGGTTTCCTTCTGGTCCACCAAATTGAACCGAAGATTCATTGCTGTTCGTGTTGTTGTCGGGGTCGGCGGACTAAATCTTGCGGCTGCTCAAGAATCTCAGCGGAACCGAATTATCACAGCCTGGTTCTCGAGCTTTACGCCGGCTCGGTTCTTCACAGGGTTCGATTGACCAATAATCTCGTCAAAACAATTGGTTGCTCGGACGTATTAAATGACTGTAACTTTATTTTGTTGATTGAAATTAAGAAAACATTCAGTGATAATCTATGTTCAATCTCGTGCTTAGCAAAAAAGACTAAGGTTGTTAAAGTATCAAATTTTAGTCTAATCTGAGAGTCAACTGCTCTGTAGAACCGTTTCTAATTGTTCTGACTACAATATGGTTTCACTATTCAATCAATTTCGTTAGAGTAATAATCAAATGTTTATCATTTGTAACATCATTGCTACTTGTTTCTGATTGGTTACTCAAGAATGTGATTTAGGTCAATGTTTACATAGTAAATGTCAAATTACTGCAATATTTACTATTATTCACATCAGCACGAATGGTTTTTCCGTAGCTCTAAATATCTCAAATGTACGATATCTGACCTTTAATGGTCTCCTAAATTATCATAAATTAAACAACTGTTAGGAAATTAAACAGTAAATGACAAAATATCAAAAAACGCAAATTTTGCAACATATTAGTGCTAATAGCCGTACTTGTGACTCTGATTCAATGACATTCGTTGGGTCCATGTGAAGCTTAGAGGTAACCCTAACCATGTGCCGTCAGGGGGGGGTTGACCATTTTCGAGTTTTGACAAATTCTAAGTTTTTTTTCTAAGAGAAAAAAACTTTAAAAAAAGACAAATTCTAAGAGAAAAAATAATTGAACTTTATTTCTATTCATTTGTTCGTGGTAGTTCTCATTTGCTTGCTCTCGAAACTTGGAGTACTCGAAAACTAAGCAAAAAAATGGGAAGTGACTTTTCCCTTATGTGGAGGTTAATAATTACATCAATTTTATGTTTTGTTCTGCATTTTCAATTAGCCAAAATATTGTCAACGCGTATTGGGACTTTTTGTCAACCAACAGAAACAATGTTTAACACTGATTTTAAAAGATGTAAATTTGCGGAAAATTGAAAAGATTGTTTGTCATCAGTAAGAAATGAGCAAGCAAATATTTTAATAAAACGGTTGTTTAAATTATATTTTTTATTTGCCGCCACTAACTATGAAAAAGCTTGGCAATCAATCCTGCCTTTTATCAGTTTTGTTTAAACATCTTCAGCATCCGTTTAGTTGTTTTTTAATACAAGTCTAATCAATAATTTTTTTAATTGATCATGTTTTTCCACAAGCTCATTACAAGCCACACCCCCCCCCCCACTTTTAATTAGTATTGCTTAAATGTCGAATTAAATGGAAAAGGACAATTGGATCGTTCAAATATCAGTTAGCATAATGGGTCCTTTTATCGCTAAATCCCAAACTGAGAGGACCAACCTATGTATGGATCTGTGGAATTGGACCAATTGGCCAGAGATGACCCGCTGGCTTGCTAAGCTATTCTCGGTTTACTTCGTTGTTCTTGCAATCATTAAACATTACCGCCATTTAATCAAAGAGCATCAATTTGTTTTTGCCGCTATTAATGCCGTTTTTGAAGCTCTTATATTTGAATAAATTGAAATTCGGAATTTTAGAACGTGACGCTACCCAAAAAGTTATTGTTCAAGTAAAAAAAAAAAACGTTTTTTCCCTTTTTCTTTATATGCATTGACTGTACTCTATTAAAAGACATGACAAAACCATTTACGTTTTTCCCTTTTTCTTTATATGCATTGACTGTACTCTATTAAAAGACATGACAAAACCATTTTTGGCTGACATTTGTTAAACTCATTGAGTCACTGGATATTATGATAAAATGGAAGAGGATGATTTGACAAAAAATTAATTAAATTGGATAAGGAGAACAGGATTAATATATTCAAGGCTGGGTAATAGTCTGGTAGTATTGTCGATACCAACAGTTAAGGATCCATTATTCGTTCACCTTGTTTTTCTTTTCACCCGCAAAACTGATCTGGTTATTTCCTTTCTAATAAAAAACTGCTCATAATAGCTTAGCTTTATATGCATTTATTATCATTTTCATTAGTCTGATTTACATCGCAAAGGCAAAACTGAAACAATTTTGGCTGATTTTTCCCTCGCAGAATTCGATTATACTTATTTGCGGAATTCAAGCTAAATCTTTCATAGCATGATATCCGCAAAGACCGAATTTCCGAGTTTTCCACAATTGGGTCATATTCAAAAACAGAACTTAATAAGGAAATCCTTTACTCGAATTTCACAATGCATGCAAATAATTTCGGACATTTCGGACATAAAAGTCACTAATTTTTGTAATCAAAAATCAACAATATGTTTAATTAATTTCAACAAGGTGTATAATTTATTTCAACAAAGTATCAATAAAAGCGTTAGGACGATTCACTCAATGCCAATATACCCAATGCCAATATACCCAATGCCAATATACCCAATGCCAATATACCCAATGCCAATATACCCAATGCCAATATACCCAATGCCAATATACCCAATGCCATTATAACCAATGTACTTTGATATTTTGTTCAAAATCCCGAGCAAATTAGCAGTTGCTGGTACTCGTATGTTTTAACATACTTAATGGTCATAGTCATGCCTCAGCGGCCCTTGGGACTTGATATGAAGCTATCACAACCAAACGTGGGATTAAGTTCTCCGATTGTCAAATTATACTTGTAATAGCTATTTTCTGCTAAGTAATGAAAAAGATCCTATAGTTTATTACTAATTATTCCTATACGAGACAGAAAGAAGGAGAAATTCTAGTCAATGGGTACACGAAAAAAATCCTTAAAAAAGCTCTGTAAAACTCAGGGACCGGATTTAGAAATTTTTGTTTCATGAAACTGATAGGTTAAGAATCAAAAGTTGGTATCGACAATGGAGGAAAAAAACGCTAACATTTTCAATGTCCAGCGGATCTTTTATAGGTGACTAATTATTTATATCCCGGTACCACTTCATCTTTTGCACATATAAAACTACGTTTTCACTCCAAACGGCGTTAGACAGCAAGCATCAAGCACTATAAAAAACAATTTTCCAATAGACTTTTTCTTTGTATAAAAAAAGCAATGAAACATAAAGTTATACTTAATAGAAGCTCCTGCCAAGGCGTCTGACATTCAACACATAAATTACATGATTTTAACTTTAAACGTAGAATAGGTACTAAACGTGACAAAATTTTTTAATTTTAGAGCTCAACTTTTGCTTTGAACTTATGTAAAGTAGAAAATTAGAAGGAAATGTCACAATTATATCAAAGAAGCAATTAAAATTCAGTATTTTAAATGTAAGCAATGAAATTTAATACGAACGATGCAATTATCACAGTCCTGGCCATGTCTGCATACATTATCTTGTGTCCAAAAAAATTTAAGTTAAGTCTGTTTTGTCTGCCTAATGCCCCAATTTCGGCCTGTTTGGTCTCACCAATACTCACATTTCTGTCTATTTTGTCTGCTCAATATGAACAATTCTGTCTGTTTTGTCTGCCGAATACCCACATTTCTGTCTTTTTTGTCTGCTCAATATCAACAATTCTGTCTGTTTTATCTGCTCAATACCCACATTTCTGTCTGTTTTTTGTGCCCAATGCCCCAATTTCGGCCTGTTTTGTCTGCCCAATACCCACATTTTTGTTTGTTTTGTCTGCTCAATACCCATATTTCTGTCTATTTTATCAGCCCAATACCCACATTTTGGTCTGTTCTGTCTGTCCAATGTCCAAACTTTGGTCTTTTTGGTCTGGCCAAAACCCACATTTCGCCTATACACACAATTTGCTCTGTTTTGTTGGGTATTTGGTACTATCCGCAAACTCAGCGACTCCTTGTCTCAGGAAATCATTCAGTGGACAAAAAAGACTTGTTTTTAATCGTTTTTTGTCTCAGGTGAACTGTTCATGTGAACTTTCTCAGCACGATTGCCGCTTTCGAAAAGCCTAGAGACCTCAAAAATCTTACTGTTTCCTTCATGAATACCTTTTTTTCCGGTGACCAATCAATGTTAATGCCGGCATTTTACATTGGACTGCGTGTCTCTGGTGAGCTGATCTAAGTGTTTTATTTTTTTGCATCCTATCAAATGTGCTCCAATAAATCCTATAAGGCCGCATTTTTCAACCGCCATCCGCAGGGCTTCAGGGCCAAAACCGAAGAATACCTTTGATGACTTCGTTGCACGGGTTCACATTTAATGGTTACTCCAGTTTTTTCTTCCTCTTCTTGTTCCTTTTCTTCCTCTTCTTCTTCTTCTTCTTCTTCTTCTTCTTCTTCTTCTTCTCCTTCTTGTTCTTTTTCTTCCTCTTCTTCTTCTTCTTCTTCTTCTTCTTCATCTTCTTCTTCTTGTTCTTTTTCTTCTCCTTCTTCTTCTTTTTCTTCTTCTTCTTCTTCTTCTTCTTGTTCTTTTTCTTCTTCTTCTTCTTTTTCTTGTTCTTTTTCTCCTTCTTGTTCTTTTTCTTCTTCTTCTTCTTCTTCTTCTTTTTCTTCTTCTTCTTCTTCTTTTTCTTCTTCTCCTCCTTGTTCTTTTTCTTCTTCTTCTTCTTCTTCTTCTTCTTCTTTTTCTTCTTCTTCTTGTTCTTTTTCTTCTTCTTCTTCTTCTTCTTCTTCTTCTCCTTCTTGTTCTTTTTCTTCTTCTTCTTCTTCTTTTTCTTCTTCTTCTTCTTCTTCTTTTTCTCCTTCTTGTTCTTTTTCTTCTTCTTCTTCTTCTTCTTCTTTTTCCTGTTCTTTTTCTTCTTCTTCTTCTTCTTCTTCTTCTTCTTTTTCTTCTCCTTCTTGTTCTTTTTCTTCTTCTTCTTCTTCTTCTCCTCCTTCTTGTTCTTCTTCTTCTTATTAGTCTTCTTTTTCTTCTTCGTCTTCTTCTTTTTCTTCTTCTTTTTCTCCTCATCCTTCTTTTGTCATTAATATTTGCAACTGCCTTCGAAAAGGCCTTCTTTCTCAATTCGAGGCTACTTTTCCTCATTGTAGACAAGGACTCAATGTTTGAGTCTTATTCTGTCCCCTGACCAAAATCCAAGTGGGCCAGTACTGAGCAATTAGTATATTTTCCAGTCCTACAAATCGAAAAATTCTTGGCCAAGACATGACTCACACTTGCCAGTTCATTCCAAAACCAAAACCAATTTTTCAGACTTTCGATTAAAAATTTTGAATTTCAAAAATTTTTGTAACGTGGCACCATTTCGAGGACAGTTTTCACCTAATTTCCCCAAAACAGACAGTCCTTCAAAACAGACATCAATTGCTACCAAATGATACCAAAGGGTACTAGAGAAACGATTGACCATTTGGGAACAAAGGGTACAATGTGTCATTGCTGGTGTTTCTGGGCCGTTTTCAGCCGCTTTAAATCCGTTTCAGCCCGTTTGTCAACCCGTTGTCGGCTATTTCTTTTTGCGTTTCCAAACCTTTTTTGGAAGATTTGTTGGGCGATTGTAACGGCTGCTCTCCCAGAATTGACAAGGAAAGCTTTACACCATCCAGTTCGTTTTAGCGGTTCGAAATCTGTCCGGATATTTTGTTTTTGCAGTTCGCTTTAGTAACTGTATATCCGCTATGTTCTTACCGTTGCATTAAAAATTCACTTCGTAACTATTGGCTAATCTTTGTTTTTTCAAATATCAATTTGTACTGGATTGCTACAGATCACACAATACGGGATCTCTTTATCTATACCAGTTCAATCGGATAGAAGAAACAAATCGAAGACAAAGATATATGTCTAAGACCTGTTTCTGCAAAAATATTTAAATTAATAACTAATATTTAAATAATAATAATAATATTAATAGTTAAATTAATATTTAAATAATTCAAACTTAAGTTGGCTTTTGCTGTTGGTACTCACAAGTTGAGAATACCAGAAGTTGGGGTTGTAACAGTTCAATTTCAGCTCCAATAATTCGTTGATACAAGACACAGTAACAATTTACTAATCAGGAATATTTTCTAGTTCAAGACACAGTAACACGTTATTTACTGCTCAAGACAATTTGTTTTGCAATATTAAAATTTCAGCCGTTTTCTGCGGCTGCTACGTTGAGTTCTGTGTCTTGCTTTTTGTTTTTCCCCCTTTTCGTTTTTTATCACGTGACAAACTGTAACTAGAACTAGAACTATAACTATAACTATTAAATGATTAGGACAAAGAAAGTGCTTTGTTTCTATTTTACCGCCTACGCAAGCTTAGCGAGCTCCGCTCCAACATCGCCGGCCCTGTTTTCCTTTGTGAAAACAACTTCGTCCATTGATAGTACTGGAGCGAGCTTCACCACAAGCCTTTTGTAGACTCCGTCTTTTGTTTGAATCGTTGCTGATCGAATTGTTCGGTCATAACCCTCCATAGTTTAGTTTCTGTTACCCGACCAAGTTTGTAATATCCTCCTTTGTCACTGTCTTCGACAAACCAAACTAGATCACCTTTGTTCAAAATTCTGTTTTTTTTTCACAATTCCGTTTTTGTCGATTGTTCAATGTTGGCAGATACTCTTTTCTGAATCTGCCCCAGATGAGATCGGAGTACGCTTGTGTTTGTCGGAAGAGCTTTCTATGATTAAGAAACTCTTCTTCGCATGGTAGGTATGGTAAACAAATATTTTTGTTGCCAAGCAGGAAGTGATTTTGAGTAATAGATTCCAAATCATTTACATCCGAACTGACTGGTGTCAAGGGTCTTGCATTTAACGTCTGCTCAACAAGACATATTGTTGTTGAAAGAACATCGTCCGTAATTGATCGGTTCCCCAACACTGCGTTCATTGCCTTCCTGCAACTTCTGACCAGTCTTTCCCACACTCCTCCAGAGTGAGGTGCGGCAGGCGGTTTGAACTTCCATATGATTCCTTATTGAACCAAATGTTCTTCAATTCTTTCCTTGTTCCATATTGCGATATAATCTTTGAATTCCCGGTCTGCTCCAACGAAGTTTGTCCCGTTATCACTGATCATTTTTATGGGTTTACCTCTTCGAGCTATGAACCGCATAATTGCATTTAGACAACTGTCAGTGTCCAACTTTGGAACTATCTCTGTATGTACGGCTCGTACTGTTTGACATGTGAACAAACAACACCATCGTTTTTCGTTTCTGCGCCCAATTTTAACTGTAGATGGCCCAAAGTAGTCTACTCCAACATTTGCGAAAGCGGTTGAAGCATCAAGCCTTTCTTTCGGTAGCTCGGCCATCACTGGAGTCATTGTTTGTGCTCTGCCTCTTCGGAAGTTGATGCATTTGTTCTTTATTGAACGCAAGGCATTCCTTACGCCAATAATCCAGAATCGTTGCTGAACTATGTTTTTGACATGCTCAGTCACTTCATGGGAATTGTTCTTGTGCTCGTTACGCAAAAATAATTCCACAACATGGTGCTTCCAATGTAACAATATTGGATGCTTTGCGTTGATGTCCAATTGACTTTGCCTATTCTGCCTTTGGCGCGAATAAGTCCCCTTTGGTCAATGAAAGGTGAAAACTGTAAAATTTTGCTACCTTATGGGATTTCCTTTTCAGCTTTTAGAGACTTCGTCTCTTCAGCGAATTGTTCTTGCTGTAATAATCTGAAGATAGTTGCTTTGGCATCTTCATTCTCTTCAATGTCAATCATCTTTGTTGCTGGTTTCTTTTCCCTCAATGCTCGCTTCACGTATGCCATTGTATTTACAAGTATATTGAAATTGCTGAATTGTCCCCACTGAACGATTGGTTTCATTTCTGCGGCCTGCGTTATGAAGGTTGACATGGGTATGTTCTCTTTATCTGCAGTAAAGATCAGGTTGAATTGCTCAGGCCACTCGCTTTCTGGTTGCTTCAACCAGGCCGGCCCAGTAAGCCACTCGCTTCTCTTGAGTTCATCAACCTTAATGGCTCTGGTGCCAATGTCTGCTGGGTTGTTAATTCCGCTCACATGTTTCCACTGTGAAACAACAGTTGTATCCAGTATCTCAGCCACACGGTTGGCCACAAACACTTGCTGTTTGCGGTGAGAGCTGTGTATCCATTGCAGTACTGTAGTTGAGTCCGACCAGAAACTGTAACTGTGTATCTTCATCTCGTGTTCTTTGACAATTTGTTCTTTCAATCTCACTGCCATTACCGCTGCTTGCAATTCCAAGCGTGGTATTGAAAGATGTAACATTGGCGCGACTCTGCACTTTCCAATTACAAATGCTAAGCCGGATGAATATTCCTTTGGTTGCGAACGCAGATAGGCCACTGCACACATCGTATCCTCAGATGCGTCAGCAAACAAATGAAGTTCAATTTTGTTCTCCAATGTATTGAAATATCTTCTGTCAGTGCTTTTTTCGGCTACAATAGGAAGCTGTTCCTTCCATTTCAGGAATTCTGCTTCTTCGCCGGGCTCGACTTTGTTGTCCCAATGTTGCCCATTCTTCGTCCAGATGTTCTTCAGCAGTCGTCTCATGCGAACACTGAATAGAGCAAATAATCCAATTGGGTCAAAAACTGAAGATACCGGAGACAAGATCTTCCTTTGATTTATAGGAGCCTCGACTTCTTTGTTGGTACCTCTGCAGACCTGAAGACTATCGTCAGTAACATTCCATTGCAGTCCAAGCACAGATGATCCCTGTGCATTTGGTTCAACATCAACTTGCTTGGTTTTGCTGATTGATTTTAAGCCTTCAGGTATCACTGTGTTCACTTCATTATTGTTGCTAATCCATTTCTTCAACTCAAATGCATGTTTCGAGAGAAGTGGTTGTAGCTGATTGGACACCTCGATACCTTCTTCGGCTGTTTCTACTAATTTGATTAAATCGTCCATGTAGAAGTTGTTGTGGATTGCTTTTGCCGCAATAGGGAATTCATCCTCATTATCAATGCCGACTCCTTTGAGAGCGTAGTTCGCGCACGTTGTTGAACTCTTTGCTCCAAAATCTTGGCGCTGTTTTTCGTATATTTGCACCGACTCATTAAATTTTGGTCTCCATAAAAATCTCAGGGCGCTCCTGTCTTGTTCAGGAACCTGCACTTGCAGAAACATTGATTCGATATCAGCTGTCAGGGCTATTGGTCCTTCGCGAAATCTGAAAATTGTTTCAACTAACCCATGTAGTAAATCGAGTCCGGCTAGTGGCTTATAGTTTGGGCATACTTCTTTATACTTTGATGCAGCGTTGCAAACACGGCGGACTTTACCGGGTTTGTTCGGGTTTAGGACTGGATGGTGTGGAAAATACCATTCTTTCCCAAAAGTGCCCTTGATTTCTGATTCGTTCAATATTTTCACGAATCTCTTCTCAACATCCGCATCTATTGACTGTTGATACAAACTTTTAAGATCTGGGTCCCTTTGGAACCTTCGCTTCAATGAGTGAAGCTGACCCAAGGCTGAGCCGTAGTTGTTTGGTAGGTTCGGCTCTGGTTCACTCCACAGCATTCCTACTTCATACCGCTCGCCTGTGAACTTTGTCGCACTCTCAAGCATGTTTTGTGCTTGCAGTTCCTTCCTGGATTGACTGACGACGTTTATTTTGGAAGCATAGGTTTCTATGTCCCACCATGACTGAATATTGTCTACAATTTTCACCTATTCTGTGCTGACGAAATGACAAACATTTTGTCTCCTGTTACCTTTCATGGGTCCACTAACTACCCATCCTAACTCTGTTAGGACAGCGAAAGGTTGACTTTGTGTTCCAAATTTGTAGTCTAATGCTCTTTGGAGGTTGTACGCATCTTGATCTAAAATGATGCCAACTTCCATCAAATTAAAGTTTTTGTTGGGAAGTACACTAAAATGGTTGAACATTTGTTTTAGTTTGCTGTAGTCATAGTTTGTGTCTCCCAATGAAATTGACGGGTGTACAAACGCCTCAAGCGAATGCACCTTTGAATGCAGTCCCTTTATCTTTAGAGGAACCTTTTCTGTCTTCAGATCCCTTGTTCCATGTATGCCAGCTATGTTGAGCGTTACATCCGTGCCTGCAGCTTGCAACTTCTCCTGAACGCTTTGATCGATGAAAGATACCGTTGATCCACTATCAAGGAAGGCATAGGTATTAAATCGGTTGCGACCGCTCTGTATTGATACAGGAACTATCCGAAGAAAGCTGGTAACTTTGTTACTTGGATTTATTGTTGCTGCGCTTACATTGACTGCGTGATTGCCCTGGTTTTCTGATTGCCCGGGTTGACTGCGTGATCCATTTGTTTTTCTGAGTGTAGCAATCGATTGTGCTTTTTGGTACATCCGTTTATACCGCACGCTTTGACTTTGCAAACTTGGATTGCATATCCTTTTCCCAGACATCCATAACATAAGCGTTCCTTCCTCACTGCCACGGATCGATCATTCACACTCATGTTTTTGAATGACGGACAGTTCCCACTTTATGAGTGCCTTCGGCTAATGGACAGTGATCGCTTTGCGTTTGCTTGGTTTCTTGCAAGTTTGAACATGAACTGAAGTTCGATCCCTTCGAGAAACGTTTTTCTCTATTTGTGTTGGGTCAGTGTTCTTCTTTGCGTTTCGCTTCTTTAAACGCTGAAAACCTTTCATGCACGAAAGCCATTGGTGATAGCCATTTTCGAACATGATTAGATCAGGCCAGTCCTCGTCTTTGTCATCGACGTAGAACCACCATTTTTCTTTAAGAACTTGTGATAGCTTATCAACTGTCATGTACAATGTCGAACTTGATTGCAAATCACCAAAATGTCTGTACCCTTTGAGCACGTTCACGAAGTTAGATACAATAACAGAAAAAATAATCAGGCTGGTCGAATCATGAGGTTTCACTTGATTTGCCTTTCGTAGGCTCTCGAACTGCGCATCTATAATTACATGCGGTCTTCCAAGTTTTTTTTTCTAAAATGTTCCAGGAAGCACTATAAAACTGTCCAGAATAGCCCATTGCCGAGATCGCAGATTTTGCTTTGCCTGTTAGCAGAGTCTTCAAATGGCTCATTTTCTCTGAGTCGGGATGCATGCGTTTATCTACTGTTGCTGTGAACATGCTAGACCATTCAGGCCACTCCAGCGGGTTTCCGTCAAAATTGTTCAACCTCAATTTTGGTAAACTATTGCTTGAATGTCCAGTGTGGTAGTGTCTTCCAGCTATCAGCGATATATATCGCTCTTCAACACTTGCTGAGCGTTCACGAGAGTTTAGGTACCATGGATAATGCCTATGTTTATTCCGTTCAGGGCTGACGTCGAAGCGAGCTCTTGGTCCATTTGGTGTTCGAGTGTCGACCATCGAATTCGCCCACTCCGAGACATCTCTCCCTTTGGGGTCCAACTGAAAGGTGACTTGTCACGCGCCTTAGTCGATTGAGAACGTCATCTTTCTCCAATGCTGTTTTTTGCAATTGGCGCTCTAGGTCCCGCTCCTTTTCCCGAAGCTGATGTTGTATCACTAGTTCTCTCATTTGCATTTCTAGCTCCAATGTCTTTCGATCAAATTGTGCTCGTTCGATTTGCAACCTTGTTTCAACTTCAATTTCAATTTCCTTCATTCGTTCTTCAGCCCGACGTTTCACTGAAGATATTTCCGAAACGTTTTCTGTATCCCGGTTGATTGTGTGCACGATTCGTGTAACCGTATTCGTTGTTGCATAGCTTGTGTTATCATGGTTTTGGTTAAACTCTGGAATTCCAACGTTTTGTTCTATCTGATGCAAATTTTTCGCAGGCGGTTGCCTTTCATTGGCATGAAGAGTTGACCGACTTTGCTGGCTTGACATGTTTGTCTGTCCGTGGATTTACGGATATACGGTAACCACTCAGCGTTCAAATATTGAAAGTATTTTTCTGTCTCGACTTTGCGTTTTGAAGAAATATCTGGGTCTCGGAGAGTCTCAGCTTTCTTATTCACCAGTTTTTGAACGCTGTCGTCCAATTGCAGTATCTGCTGATAAAGAGTCTTGAGCTTGCTTGGTCGATCTCGATTCTTAATGAGCTCAAAACCGTCTTTCTGTTTCTCTAACCAGTTGTTTCGCAAGTTGCTGATCTGTCTATCCAAAACGCTTTGACTCTGTGACGGGGTCGCTTCTTGTGTACTTTGGGACTGCAGCTTGAATCTCTACAGCTCCTTTGTTTGTTTGCTTTAATTAAGTTTTGCTTTTCAGCGTTCCTGTTTGCTTTGCCTAGTTGGCTTTGAGTTGTTGAATTGCTCATTGGATTTTGTTCTCGTTCGTCGATGACTTCGTCAATTCGATTGTTGGGTTGGACAGCAGTTTATTCAACTGTCCGGGTCGGCGGACCAAATGTAATGGCTGCTCTCCCAGAATTGACAAGGAAAGCTTTACACCGCCCAGTTCGTTTTAACGGTTCAAAATCTTTCCGGATATTTTGTTTTTGCAGTTCGCCTTAGTAACTGTATATCCGCTATGTTCAAACCGTTGCATTAAAAAATCACTTCGTAACTATTGGCTAATTTTTGTTTTTTTTTCAAATATCAATTTGAACTGGATTGCTACAGATCACACAATACGGGATCTCTTTATGTATACCAGTTCAATCGCATAGAAAAAACAAATCGAAGACAAAGATATATGTCTAAGACCTGTTTGTGCAAAAATATTTAAATTTAAACTTAAGTTGGCTTTTGCTGTTTGTACTCACAAGTTGAGAATACCAGAAGTTGGGGTTGTAACAGTTCAATTTCAGCTCCAATAATTCGTTGATACAAGACACAGTAACAATTTACTAATCAGGAATATTTCTAGTTCAAGACACAGTAACACGTTATTTACTGCTCAAGAGAAGTTGTTTTGCAATATTTTGCTGAGTTATACTTTCAGCCGTTGTCTGCGGCTGCTACGTTGAGTTCTGTGTGTTGCTTTTTGTTATTTCCCCCTTTTTCTCTCTTTTATCACGTGACAAACTGTTACTAGAACTAGAACTATAACTATAGCTATTAAATGAATAGGACAAAGAAAGTGTTTTGTTTCAATTTTCCCGCCTACGCAAGCTTAGCGAGCTCAGCTCCAACAGCAATTCTTACGGTTTCCGGACCCATTCTGGACAATTTATCGGTTATTCTTTTGCGATTTCCTTTTTTGGACGATTTGCAGTTTATTATTTTTCAGACATAACCTAGACGATTTTTGGCTGATTTTTGCGTTTTTGGACCTATTTTGGAATATTTACACTTGGCATTAGACTTTTCAATATTGGTCAATATTTGGATTTAGGCCACCAAGTGTAAAAAGTGACATCATCATTCTTCCGAATCACTAATGAAATCAGACTGGTATTAAGACTTTTCCAGTACTGAAATAGACTTGATATTAGGTCAGGGCCATTTTCTCTCTTATACTGATTTTCTAAGCCTATTTCATAGCGATTTTGGCTGCAAAGTAAGATCTGAAAAAAAAATGAAAAGGAGACAGACATTCATACTCGCCTTAAAATTGATATTGTGGCTCAGAAATGTACTATACTTTTAACCCGCTTCCAATTATTTTTCTGAAATTGATTCTGGTTTTCATTGTTCTGCACTGATGAATTTAAAATTAATTTTATTAACAATTTTTTATCAGAGTTGTCACCGAAATTCAAACAAATCTCTTGTCAATATCGGCTTAACAAGAATTTAGAGTTCTTGCGTCAAGTTATAATGCGAAGGAAAACCTGTACGAGAAGTTTTTATCTTTAAAAAATCTTTTGAACGTCTATCATTTGTGCTGCGTTTTAATCTTAGCAATGTTGTCAAAATTGACTGACCTAGCCTCAACAACACATCATAATTGGTGCAACGAAGTATTGGTCAATGTAGCAGTCTTTTTTCCAGCATCATTTTCAGAATTAATCTTTATAAGTTTTCTAGTGGTCTTCTTCTCTTTTTAATTGATTCTTGAAAATTGACAATCATCTAATTAATTTCATATTTTGGGTGTAAGAAATTGTGGAAATTATGCAAAGACGATATGTAAAACCATATACTAAGACCGGTTAAAATAACTTTCGAGAAAATGAGGCTTATTTGCTAACTTAGTCACGTACTTTTCATTATGCTCAATAATCGGTTGAATTAATGATCGAATTAAGTTGAAATCATCATAAATTAGAAGTTTCACCGCTAGTTTTAACAATTCACTGTAAATCTTTAAATCCTCGCAACTAATCCTACTGCGAAATGCTAAATCCCAATTGATTACTAAGCTAAGTAAATAAATATTGCTGTCAGAAATCGAATGTTTCGAAGCTTTTTTCCTTTCACTGAATTTCAACCCTAGAGTTTTAAAAGATCCGCGCTCTTCAGTTGAATTTCGTCAACACCGCCTTCATTTTCTTCAAGAATGGTCTGTGAAAGTGGACAACCAGCATAATCAGAACAACAGAATTAACCAATGAGAATAATCGCGAGAAGCTGTGGGTAATTCTGAGCGCTGTTTTGGCTCTTGTCAACCAAATATACTCATTTATTGAGTCCTTTGAGAGCATGAAATGCTTGTTTATTATCATTTCATATAAATAAATATGTGGTCTCCATCTGTGTCCAATTAACCGCTAACTTTATGAAAACCTTGATAAATTGCTTATTTAAAAAAATCCAATGATTTTATCTTTGTCAAAGGTTAGATGAACCCAAAAGCATAACAAAGACGATAACACAAACTTGTATTAGCAAATTCGCAAATAAAAAATAAACATTAGTGCTTAAACTAAGCACAATTTTAGGAGAATGCTTAACCGTTACAATAGGTTTTAGTAAAGATTTTATGGGATGACCACCTGTGATAGTATTGTTCAGAGATCAGAGAAAGAAGATACTACTGTAGCAGTAGAAATACTGGATGTACACCTCCAACCAATCACAGACTGAAAAGACACTATTCTCTTTTATATACAGAGAACTCCACTAACTATAGTCAGTCTATTAGTGTAACTGCGCGATGTGTAAACCTCTGACTCCGGTGTTAACTCTTTTATACATCGTTATAATTAAAGTATATCTTCAATGTTTTACCGAGTCGGTTAGTCTGAGAGATATAGGTATGCCTACTTCGCGCGCAGAAATGAGTAGCCTTAGCTATTTATACTTTAAGGCTGTAAAAGGAGCCCACCTTGGGTCTGCGTTAACTGGTGCGACCAGTGAGTGATCAAACCCTGACCCTAAAAAGAACTGACAAAAACACACTATTCTCTTTTGATAAAGAAACTGAGAAATAGTTTATATAATCTTTTAATTTTTCTTCATTTAAAACTTAGGAAAAACGGGGAACACAACCCCATCAAAAACAAAGTACAAATTGAGAAAATGAACCATCACATTGGTCAAACTTCCTCAAATACAGACACACACTCTGACGAACTATAATTAGCTGCTCTTACGCAACAGAAGAAACGTCCTCAACGTGACATTTTACCCTTTGAAGTTAAACACTATCGACACCAAGATGAAATAAATTTACTTCTAAACGTAGCAAAACAACTCAAATATCACTATTTTGCAGCAGATCATCAGCAGCTCCCTTCTTTACCAGATAAAGCATCACAAGTTTCACGGACTGCGTTTATCTCATATCTAATTGAAATTTATGGAGCTCAACTCACAAAGAAATCGATTTTTTAAATTTGTGATCCTCTTACAGACACATATTTCCCCTTATAAATGACACTTTATTTAACCCACTATCAGATACACTACTTGAATTCCTTAATTGAGTATGGTCGGAAATACAACCCTTGGATAAAACGGATGTATTTCGAAAATCTTTTTTCGAATTTCTTAAACGTCTCGCTTCCACAATTAATACTGCCGCTCTACATTCACGAAAAGAGAGCTTACACAAAATCGCTCGACAAGAAGTAGAAGGTTCCACTCATCTTCTTAAAACATATATAAGCTCTGTAAAAGACGCAGACTTACATGAAGAAGAGATTCTCGATTCTCTTACACTTCTATCTTGTTACATACACAGATTTTGGAAAACCCTGTAAGACACATTTTTCCAGCTACAAAATTAAAAGCTGAGAGAAACCCACAGTTAATATCTAAACTACCGGAAACACTACATTACTTTTATGATTCCAACTGGTTTCCATAAAATTTTGTAAATATCACAGAAGTACCATCGGAAATTATACAAAAATTATCCACTAACCGTAACAATATTAAAATTATAAACTATAACGCACAGAATTAACCATTTAAACGCACAAACATTCCAGAGAACACAAATATTACTCTGGAAGCATCACCGATAAAAAAATATGGATACCATAGTCCACTCACAACCTACAGACACTAGTATTAACGAAACTACAGAAACAAAGTTTATTTCCACATTGTTAGATGATAGAACACTCTTTTCATCACATACAGTTAACACATTAATTGATCTCGAAGATAATGGCAAAAATAATAAACAAAATAATAATAACAATAATGTCACTACTGGTACCACTAACAACACAAATATTTATCAGAATCATCAACACCGACAAATTGTTAACTTGACTGAGTTGACAGAAAAATTCAGATCCATTAAATAAAACTCTACCCACGTTAGCAAACGTAAACACATCTTTACCACGTTTACGAGGACAGAACTCTGTACACCTAACACTGCACCTATCAAATTAAACAATTCAACCCAAACATCACTAAAAAATAATCAAAATATTTAAATCACTCCACAACAATAAGAAAAAGTAATTAGACGCTTAATTCACAGAATATTCAACAAACAACAAATGCGCCAACTCCTTATTATCTACAGGCGGCGTCTACACAAACACCGTCACCTGTAGTTTGCCGAAATTCGCAAATAACGTATCCTTATTTAGGAGGCTCAGTGCCCATGCAACAGTCTCTAAGACCGTTTGATGGGCTGATCCTACTTACACAACAGAGGATGTCTTAAATGCTATCACAGCAAATTGGATAAAGACGGCAAGACCAGAACAGACTGATTCACCATGTCATGAAGCATGGATCCTGAAACGAATTGCCATGATACAAACGGCCCTAATTGGCCCGGCACAACAGTGGTATTCACATTTACCACTTGAAATAAAAAAGAACTGGCAAGCACTTCGCCGTGAATTTCAAAAGACATTCGATAATCAACAATTGCGAAAACAAGCGAAACTATTTTTAGAAAGCATAAAACGTGCTCCTGGTGAACAGATAAAAACACAAGCTATAATGTTCAATTTTTGATAATTTATCATAAATGGGTAAACCGTATCGAATTCCAAAGAAAACAATCCAAAATCTTCAAACTAAACAACTGTGGTGGGGACAAAATGTGAGAAAATTATGAAACATTGTTCACCCAAAAACTCTCTACTTCTCTGAAAAATTCTTTTTGCAAATCAATTTTTAAAATTTTTGAATTCTGACAAAATGTTAGATCTGCTATGGAAAAATGGACAAAATGAATGCTCTAATTCCTTTTTATTCAGATAGTTTTTGACTGATTGAATGCCTCATTGAGAACATCATGCCCTACTTTGTCTTGTGGAATCCTCAACACTAAATTTTTTTCAAAATTTTTAATCCTGGTTGATTTTGCAGGCCGATGCTGTAACATGACAGACATTTATAGACGCAATTTATAAATATTGGCTAAAGTTTTTTCATGCAAAGGATTGAGTTCTGAAAAAAGAATTTTATAGTCATATTCAATCCTACTAATTACTCGCTTTTAGCAATGTTTCCAGAAAAATGTAAGTCGAAAATGTTGTCGAAAAAATGAAAGTGAAATTTGGAAACTGGTGTTGAAATTGGAAAAACTTTTTTCAGTCCACTTTAAAGATGTTTTGAAAACAATAAAGCTTCACAGTTACTCTATTTTTTGCTCCTATTACTATATCACCGTTATTAAAATAGCCAATTTAATTTGACTTCTCACGGACGTGAAAAAGCCACATAAGTAAAAACAGACGTTGGAAAAGACAGCGCTCTGGTACAATCCAAATACTTTGGATAGTATAAAACAACTGGACATCGTGTACAATAAATCGGAAAGTGCTGACTGCATCAACCCTTTGGAAATGCGATTTATAAAAACAAAACAGATCTGCACGCTTTTTTAAAACGTTCTAAAAGCGTACAAGTTAGATGCCGATCGTAAACGTGACAAAAAAATACAATTCATAAAACCAATAAATTTAAAACTTAGGACAAATTTTGTTCGCTTCCAACACCAACCACACTTTTTTTCGATCAAATAAAATCAGCAAAAAATTCCATGGAAATTTCGAATGGTAACCTCTTTGCTTATAATAGAAATGGTTTAAAAAAATCATTTTTTTGAGAAAGAAGCTAATAGTTAATTGGTTGTTGTTGAGTGCTTGCTTTCTAATAGATTTCCATTCAATTGCCAAACGAAATTCAATCGCTTCCAAGTTTTTTGAATACGTATGATTAGAACTATATTGCCACCTGTAATGTTCATTTTGTAATGAAGAAAGAAATGTAGTACAGAACGGCACAGTTTTATTAAGAAGTTCATCTCTGAAACGCAGAACTTGAATTCACATTATCCATCATTCTCTTCAATTTCAATTAGATTGCGAATATTTTAAGGGTTGAAAAAAGAGCTTTTACATTTTTTTGGATTTTAATTTGTTTTTGTTTTTCTTATATCAATGAAAAACTTTTTTCTAAATTTTGAATCAGCCCTCAACAAAATTTTGAGTTAGAAGTCAAAGTTGAGCTTTTCTTGAATAAAATGCGAAACAGAGATTAATTAGGATCTCAACGATAAAACATTTGGCAGAAAATTGGATAGAAACTGCTTGAAGATAACAGAAAAGAGCTATTAATTTTTTTAAATCATAGCAAACGAAAGGAGAGACACAAATAGCACTCATTAGACCACCAGAGGAAACATTAACCTGTTTTCAGGTTGATGCTCATTACAGACTTTGGCAAAATATTAAAAATATCACAATTTTATGCACCTTTCATGCAATAATTTTTCTTAAAATAAGTATTTCTTCTTGATAAAGACGCTCACATTTTTTTTCAACATTGAAAAAATATTCTAACTTTGATAGAATGAGGCTGAAAAACTGCAGTAAAGAAACGTCAGAAATTTGAGAAACGATAGAAGTAAGAACTATAATGTTCTATTTTTGATAGTTTATCCTAAATGGGTAGACCGTATCGAATTCCAAAGAAAACAATCCAAAATCTTCAAATTAAAAAAACCGTGGTGGGGACAGAATGTGAGAAAATTATGAAATATTATTCACCAAAAACTCTCTACTTCTATGAAAAATTCTTTTTTTGCAATTCAATTTTTAAAATTTCTGAACTCTGGCAAAAAGTTAGATCTGTTGTGGAAAAATGGACAAAACGAATGCGCTAATTGCGCCTTTTTTTCAGATAAGTAATGACTGATTGAAAGCCTCCTTGAAAAAATCATGCCCTACTTTGTCTTGTGGAATCCTCAACTTTAAAGTTTTTTTCAAAGTTTTTAATCCTGGTTGATTTTGCAGGACGATAGTGTAACATGCCGATGGTGTTTTTCTTATATCAATGAAAAATTTTTTTCTAAGTTTTAAACCAGTTCTCAACAAAATTTTAATTTAGAAGTCAAAGTTGATCTTTCCTTGAACAAAATCAGAAACAGAGATTAATTAAGATCTCAACGACATAACATATGGCAGAAAATTGGATAAAAACTGCTTGAAGATAATAGAAAAGAGTTATTTGTTTTTTTAAACCATAGCAATTGAAAAGAGAGACACAAACAGCACTCATTAGACCACCAGAGGAAAAATTAGGCAGTTCGCAGGTTGATGCTCTTGACAGACTTCGGCAAAATAGAAAAAAAATATCACAATTTTGCTAGCTTTCATGCGATATGTCTTATTTAAAATAAATACCGTGCGAACAAAGATAATTTCTTCTTTATGAAAACGCTCACATTTTTTTAACATTAAAAAATATTCTAAGTTTGGTAGAGTGAAGCTGAAAAACTGCAACGAAGAAAAGTCAGCAATTTAAATAGCAATAGAAGTAGGAAATATAATGTTCAGTTTTTGATAATTTATCATAAATGGGTAAACCGTATCGAACTCCAAAGAAAGCAATCCAAAATCTTCGAACTGAAAAACCGTGGTGGGGACAGAATGTGAGAAAATTATGAAGTATTATTCACAAAAAACTCTCTAGTTCTATGAAGAAATCTTTTTGCAAATCTTTTTTTAAAATTTTCGAACTCTGACAAACAGATAGATCTGCTATGCAAAAATGGAAAAAATGAATGTGCTAATTCCGGTTTTTTTTTCAGATAATTATTGACTGATTGAATGCCATTTGAGACGCAATTTATAAATATTGGCTGAAGTTTCTTCATGCAAAGGATTGAGTTCTGAAAAAAGATTTTTATAGTCATATTCAGTCCTACTAATTACTCGCTTTTAGCAATGTTTCCAGAAACTGTTGTCGGAAAATTGAAAGTGAAATTTCGAAACTGATGTCGGAATTGGAAAAAATATTTTTTGCTCCCATTGCTATTTCTTCGTGATTGAAATAACCAATCTAATTTGACTTCTCACGGACGTGAAAAAGTCAAATAAGTATGAACAGACCTCGAAAAAGACAGCACACTAGCACAATCCAAATACTTTGGATAGTATAAAACAAATAGACATCGTTTATAATAAATCGAAAAGTGCTGACTGCCTCAACCCTTTAGAAATGCGATTTAAAAAACAAAACAGATCTGCACGCCTTTTTTTAAACGTTCTAAAAGCGTACAAGTTTGATGCCGATCGTAAACGTGACAAAAAAAAACAATTCATGAAACCAATAACTTCAAAACTTAGGACAAATTTTGTTCGCTTCCAACACCAACCACGCTTTTCCGATCAAATACAATTGGGAAAACTTTCCTTTAAAATTTCGAATGGTAACCTCTTTGCTTATAATAAAAATGGTTTAAAAAATCATTTTTTTTTATAGAAAGAAGCTAATAGTTAATTGGTTGTTGTTGAGTGCTTGCTTTCTAAACGATTGCCATTGAATTGCCAAACGAAATTCAATCGCTTCTAAGTTTTTTGAATACGTATGATTAGAACTATATTGCCACCTGTAATGTTCATTTCGAAATGAAGAAAGAAATGTAGTACAGAACGGCACAGATTTCTTAAAAAATTCGTTTCTGAAACGCAGAACTTGATTTCACATTATCCTTCATTCTCTTCAGTTTCAATTAGAGTGCGAATGTTTTAAGGGTTGAAAAAAGAGCTCTTACTATTTTTTTTTGGATTTTAATTTGTTTTGTTTTTCTTATATCAATGAAAAACTTTTTTCTAAATTTTGAACCAGCCCTCAACAAAATTTTAAGTTAGAAGTCAAAGTTGAGCTTTCCTTGAATAAAATGAGAAACAGAGATTATTTAAGATCTCAACGACAAAACATCTGGCAGAAAATTGGATAAAAACTGCTTGAAGATAATAGAAAAGAGTTATTTGTTTTTTTAACCATAGCAATTGAAAGGAGAGACACAAACAGCACTCATTAAACCACCAGAGGAAAAAATAACCTGTTTTCAGGTTGATGATCATGACAGACTTTGGCAA
Source organism: Convolutriloba macropyga (assembly GCF_964194025.1). NCBI lineage: Eukaryota > Metazoa > Xenacoelomorpha > Acoela > Convolutidae > Convolutriloba > Convolutriloba macropyga. Next base: position 79,138,786 of record NC_134471.1, on the reverse strand, counting down.
AATATTTAAAAAAAAATCACAATTTTACTACCTTTCATGCAATAAGTCTTTTTTAAACTAATTATCATGCGAGCAAAGATAATTTCATCTTGATAAAAACGCTCGCATTTTTTTTTTTCAAAATCAGAAAAATATTTTAAGTTTTATAGAATGAGGCTGAAAAACTGCAACGAAGAACTGTCAGCAATTTACACGCAAATCAAAACCTGTTATCACTTTATTTGATTACTTAAAATTGACGCAGGTTCTAGTGGTAGCTCAGGGAACACAAACTGAAAAGGTTAGCTTTTACTGCAATTAAATCTATTTTTGGATAGGTTAGTGTGCAGTTAACCAATAGCCGTCAGGTTTCTTTCGTATGAATCATTTGAGCGACCATCAAAAAACAATAGAAGTAAGAAATATAATCTTCTGTTTTTGATAATTTAGCATAAATGGGCAAACCGTATCGAAAATCAAAGAAAGCAATCCAAAATCGTCAAACAAAAATACGTGGTGGGGACAGAATGTGAGAAAAATATGAAACATTAAAACCAAAAACACCAAAAACAGTACCTTTATGAAAATTAATCAAGTAATGACTGATTGAATGCCTCCTTGAGAAAATCATTCCCTACTTTGTCATGTGGAATCCTCAACACTAAAATTTTTTCAAAAATTTTGTTTTTGGATGATTTTGCAGGCCGATGCTGTAACATGACAGACGTTATTAGATTCAATTTATAAATATTGGCTGAAGTTTCCGCATGCAAAAAATTGAGTTCTGAAAAAAGACTCCTATAGCCATATTCAGTCCTAGTAATTATTCACTTTTAGCAATGCTTCCAGAAACTCTTGTCGAAAAATTAAAAGTGAAATTTCGAAACTGATGTTGGAATTGGAAAAACTATTCTCAGTCCACTTTAAAGATATTTTGACAACAATAAAGCTTCACAGCTACTCTATTTTTTGCTCCTATTACTATATCACCGTGATTGAAATACCCAATTTAAGTTGACTTCTCACGGACGTGAAAAAGCCACATAAGTAAAAACAGACGTTGGAAAAGACAGCGCTCTGGTACAATCCAAATACTTTGGATAGTATAAAACAACTGGAAATCGTGTACAATAAACCGGAAAGTGCTGACTGCATCAACCCTTTGGAAATGCGATTTATAAAAACAAAAGAGATCTGCACGCTGTTTTAAAACGCTCTAAAAGCGTACAAGTTAGATGCCGATCATAAACGTGACAAAAAATACAATTCCTAAAACCAATAATTTCAAAACTTCGGACAAATTTTGTTCGCTTCCAACACCAACCACACTTTTTACGATCAAATAAAATCAGCAAAAAATTCCATGGAAATTTCGAATGGTAACCTCTTTGCTTGTAATAAAAATGGTTTAAAAAATCATTTTTGTGAGAAAGAAGCTAATAGTTAATTGGTTGTTGTTGAGTGCTTGCTTTCTAAAAGATTTCCATTCTATTGCCAATCGAAGTTCAGTCGCTTCTAAGTTTTTTGAATACGTATGATTAGAACTATATTGCCACCTGGAATGTTCATTTTGTAATGAAGAAAGAAATGTAGTACAGAACGGCACAGTTTTCTTAAGAAGTTCGTCTCTGAAACGCAGAACTTGAATTCACATTATCCATCATTCTCTTCAATTTCAATTAGAATGCGAATATTTTAAGGGTTGAAAAAAGAGTTCTTACTTTTTTTTGGATTTTAATTTGTTTTTGTTTTTCTTATATCAATGAAAAACTTTTTTCTAAATTTTGAATCAGCCCTCAACAAAATTTTGAGTTAGAAGTCAAAGTTGAGCTTTTCTTGAATAAAATGCGAAACAGAGATTAATTAGGATCTCAACGATAAAACATTTGGCAGAAAATTGGATAGAAACTGCTTGAAGATAACAGAAAAGAGCTATTAGTTTTTTTAAATCATAGCAAACGAAAGGAGAGACACAAATAGCACTCATTAGACCACCAGAGGAAACATTAACCTGTTTTCAGGTTGATGCTCATTACAGACTTTGGCAAAATATTAAAAAATATCACAATTTTATGCACCTTTCATGCAATAATTTTTCAAAAACAAAGAAAATTTCTTCTTGATAAAGACGCTCACATTTTTTTCAACATTGAAAAAATATTCTAACTTTGATAGAATGAGGCTGAAAAACTGCAGTAAAGAAACTTCAGCAATTTGAGAAACGATAGAAGTAAGAACTATAATGTTCTATTTTTGATAGTTTATCCTAAATAGTTGTCAAGACACCTCGTACATTTTGTTTGTGTCTTTTAACCCCATTTCAACAACACCACTAGTTTCGAAAAATTTAATAGCTTGCCATTATATGTCCCGCCTTGTTTTATCAAATTTTTTACTACAATGATAACTTTATTTTAAAGAACCATTGCACAAAATTAGACAGAACCTAATTTTTACATTCGTTTTTGCGAGAAAAAATATTTGATAAAATTTGGTTTTCAATTTGGACAAGGCTTCTGGAAGTATTGTTTCATCACTGCAGCGGTTTCTTCCTTATGCTTGCTTTCCTATTCCTTGCAAAAAATTGTCAGTAATTGTAGTTTTAACCGTAGGAAACTGTTATAGATTTGTTTCAAAGTAAATTGACGCTTTCCAAGCATCAATATTCTTTTGCTTGTGATTTAGTCCAAATTATGATAACAATAAATTGTAGCAACTTGATTTGCTCTTTTATTTTGATTTTGCAGGACATCGCTGCCACATAAAAAACGTAAATAGATGCATTTTAAATGCTCCGAAATTGGCAGAAGAAAATTCACAAAAACCAGATTTATAAACATGTTTCCTACAAACATGATAAGTTCTAGTCATTAATCATACGTTCTGTTTGTTTCCTAAAATTCCGTGTGAAATTGTAGGGAATAGCGAACTAATAGAAAAGATTCCATTTTTTTCATTCGTTCCTGCGAGAAACAATTGACATTGAAAAAAGTGTTGAGTCGACACCTCTTGCAACTGCCCAAATCTGGAATAACATAAGAGCAAATTTATGAGGAGAAACCTTTGTTAAACTATGTTGCAAACAGAATTGGTAGTTTTCAGAAATTCAACCACAAGAAACTGTTGTTAGGTTTGATTCGAAGCAAATTCCCATTTTTTTGTTGCCCAGGTTGAGGTCGCGCTCAAAATCGCCTCTGATCAGACCGTCCCAGACAAGTGGGACCTCTGATCAGACCATATCAGACCGAAGTGACCTCTGATCAGACGAGAATGCGCTCGAAGATCATTGTGCGCTCGAAGCCGCCTCTGATCAGGTGAGTTCCAGACCGAAAAGACCCCTGATCAGACAAGTTCCAGACCATTGTCCAGACGAGTTCCAGACTATTGTCCAGACTAAAGTGCGTTCGAAATAGTCTGATCAGAGAACGATTTTAAACTTGAACAAATCTCTCAATATCGTTATAATATATTCATTTCATATATCATTTTATCAATCTTATATTCAACTAACAAAAAACCAATCCTGAAAGTATTGTTAATGAAAGTAAATCGAAAAAAAATGATCAAAAAAAATTTACTGAGTATGCCATTTTTTTTTATGCTTGTAACTGAAAAAATGAACTTAGACAGTTCTGCATAAAAACTTCTTGATCTACTTTAATTCAAAATCTTTTCTTGAGGGGACCGGCAGTTATTATCAGCTGGACCCCTTGGTTCTGATCAAACCCATCAGATTTTCAGATGAAGTTCCGATCAGAATGCTGTTTTATTCTGTCTCTTACCCGAGATAACAAAAGTCAGTAAGAAAACAAAAAAAAAACTTGAAAAAATGTCGCTCGGATTGGTCTCTAGTCAGACTAGTGTGCGCTCGAATCGGCCTCTGATCAGACTTGTGTGCGCTTGAAACTGCCTCTGATCAGAGCGTCCCAGACCAAAGTGATCTTTGATCAGACCGTCCCAGAACAAAGTGGCCTCTGATCAGGCAAGTTCCAGACCATTGTCCAGACGAGTTCCAGACTATTGTCCAGACTAAAGTGCGTTCGAAATAGTCTGATCAGAGAACGATTTTAAACTTGAACAAATCTCTCAATATCGTTATAATATA